>NC_051073.1:24542982-24842982 GCF_004664715.2 Peromyscus leucopus | reverse complement strand
CCATCAATTATCGAGGACTATGGGGGTCCAGCCCCTGGATAGTCCCCTCCCAGGGTCCGGGAAGAATCTACAACCAGCTGATAATTAATCTTTGACGAAAAGAAATGAATCTATGTACACGAAACTCCTTAGTCCATATACTTTATTATTCTGTGACAGTTATAAGCTTATATTCTGCTCTCATATTAAGGTCATCTTTAGCCTGATTTCTCTCTACACATGTCTGCGATCCCCTCTAAGTTCTATCTTAATTCCTTCATCTAGTTCTGCCCCTTCTAGGTTCTCATCCACCTTGTTCCTTCCCATATCATTTCCTCTCCCATCTCCTTCTGTCTCATCTGGCTCTTCCTCATCTTCCATCTCGTTCCTCTTGTCCTCTCTTCTAGCCCTTCAATCTAGTTCTTCCCCATCTCAGTTCGTTCCTCTCAAGTTCTTACCCATCTAGTTCTTCCATTCTCTTTTCTCTTCTCTGTCTTCTCGTGCCCCGGGAATCCTGGTATATATACACTTACAAGCAGTATTCCCTTAGCAGTGCAAAATCAGGCTTCCAGGGTCAAATGGAGGGGTGATAAGAATCACATAGGGAGGCAATAACCGTTAATTATCATTTGCAACCCCAAAGGGAAGTGACCAATGGGAAATGGATTAACTAAAGGCTAAATTCAGGTAATATCTAAGAAGGGGGCTCTTATGTGCTCAACTATAATCTTAGAAAGTGTTAAGAATCTATAAGTTGCTAGGTCAATGGGAGAAAATAAAACTGTCTTCTTTTTTCCTGTAGCTCCTATCTGTCCAAGCTATCTGCCGTTTTTCTACAGGGTGGGGTAAAGTGTGCTCAGTCTCTAGGCAACCTGTGTACAGCTAGATGCCTCTGGTGATAGTTAAAGGGAGATCTGGAACTAGAGGTAAGGTTTAGGAAAGGAGGAAGTAAGGCTTAATTGGCACATCCGCCAGGCCTTCTCAAACAGGTAGCCTGGATGTTTAAGTCTATTCTTAGAAAGTATGGAGGTATCTCTAATAAGGTACTTTCCTCCATCTGGGGATGGACCTGGCCGGATGCTGCCAATGATGATAATTACAGGGAGGCTTGAACTGGGGTTCTGGCTGAGCATAGCTGTTAGCACAGAAGGTTATCTAAATATTCCTAGAAGTGGTTAGGTAAGTAGTTAGAGGTCTATAAAGTTAGTAAGGCTGTAAGAAAGGAGGGGTCTGAGCTAAATTGTGTAAAGCTATTACTTAATGTCTACCTGACCTAGGCGGTGTCCCCTTGTGGAATTTACCTTAAGTCAGGAGACTCACCTGTGGGTTGTTATCACTGTTAATCCTTGGAAATTGGGTGACCACCTGGGTGATGTCTCCTTTAGTCCTTGAAAGTGGCTAGGGGAGTTATCTGATTCCAGAGAAAACCTTTCCTGAGGCTGTTCTCCAAATGCCTGGAATGTGTATGTCTAGAGAGTGATCAGTCCACATTGTTAGCCCTTCTTAGGGAAAAATCAATTGGGAAAACTATGAAGGCACACATGATTTTCATAACAGAATACAGCTGATATATAACAAGCCAAGTAACACCAAAAACTCCTTGGGATTTGGCTTCCTCTGGAGGAATTCCCTGATTCCTCCAGGTAGTGACTTTGCCATAACCAGCTGAGTTCTTATGATATATTCCTGCGGCCCGCAGCAATCAATGAGCAATATTGATCAGTGTGTAAGAGGCATACAATGTAGGTACTTCCATTTATATTAGCCATGTGCCAGGAACAACTCAGTGTTTTCTTTTTCTTTTTTTTTCTTTTATAATTTATAAAAAAATTAATTTAATTTAATTTTACATATCAGCCATGGATTCCCTTGTTCCTGTGTGTGTGTGTGTGTGTGTGTGTGTGTGTGTGTGTATGTGTGTCCCCACCTTCCTCCTTCCCCCCAGGCCATCCCCTATTCCCATCTCCTCCAGGGCAAAGACTCCCCTGAGGATTGAGTTCAACCTGGTAGATTCAGTCCAGGCAGGTCCAGTCCCCTCCTCCTAGGCTGAGCCAAGTGTCTCTGCATAAGCCCCAGGTTTCAAACAGCCAACTCATGCACTGAGTACAGGACCTGGTCCCCTTTTCTCCATTTAGACCTTTGATCCATTTTTAGCATCTAAACAGACTCAGAGCCAGGGGTCAAGTTCCAATCTCATCAGAATGACTGGTCGCCAGAACTATTTGTTGAAGAGGCTGCACCTTTTTCAATGTGTGTATTTAGCATCCTTGTGGAGAATTGGCTGGAAATGCATGTGCTTACTTCTGGAGCCTCTACACTGTTTCTTAGTCTATGTGAACATTTTAATGCCATCATCCTATCTACTGGTTCTTCTCTCTGGCAATATGTCTTGACATCAGGTGTCAGAAGGCCTTCTTATTAAATTTCCTCCAATTCAAGGTTATTTTGACTCATTGAAGTCTTTTTTGTTTCCATATTCACTTCATGGTAGTTCACTCCAGCTTTGTGAATATTAACTTTGGTAGTTTCATTGTTATTTTCTTGAATCAGTGTATCCAATTTATATATTAGGAACATTTTACTACTATATAAAGACCAATTCCCCTGAGGATTGAGATCAACCTGGTAGACTCAGTCCAGGCAGGGCCATTCCCTTCTTCCCAGGCTGAGCCAAGCATCCCTGCATAAGCCCCAGGTTCCAAACAGCCAACTCATGCACTGAGCACAGGACCTGGTACCACTGCCTGGATGCCTCCCAAACAGATCAAGCCAATCAACTGTCTCACCTATTCAGAAGGCCTGATCCAGTTGGGGGCTCCTCAGCTATTGGTTCATAGTTCATGTGTTTCCATTCGTTTGGCTATTTGTCCCTGTGCTTTTTCCAATGTTGGTCTCAACAATTCTCACTCATACAAACCCTCCTCTTTTTCACCAATTGGACTCCTGGAGCTCCACCTGGGGCCTGGCTGTGGATCTCTGCATCCGGTTCCCTCAGTCATTGGATGGGGGTTTCTAGCACGACAATTAGAGTGTTTGGCCGTCCTATCACCAGAGTAGGTCAGTTCTGGCTGTCTCTCGACCATTGCCAGTAGAGCAACATAGCAGGATACAAGATCAACTCAAAAAAATCAGTAGCCCTCCTATATACAATGGACAAAGAAGCTGAGAAGGAAATCAGAGATACATCACCCTTTACAATAGTCACAAATGACATAAAATACCTTGGGGTAGCATTAACCAAGCAAGTGAAGGACCTATATGACAAGAACTTTAAGTCCCTGAAAAAAGAAATTGAAGAAGATGTCAGAAAATAGAAAGATCTCCCACGCTCATGGATAGGCAGGATTAACATAGTAAAAATGGCAATCTTACCAAAATCAATCTACAGATTCAATGCAATCCCCATCAAAATACCAACACAATTCTTCACAGACCTGGAAAGAATAATATTCAACTTCATATGGAAAAACAAAAAACCCAGGATAGCCAAAAGAATCCTGTACAATAAAACAACCTCTGGAGGCACCAAGATCCCTGACCTCAAGCTCTACTATAGAGCTACAGTAATAAAAACAGCTTGGTACTGGCATAAAAACCGACATGTGGACCAATGGAATCAAATTGAAGACCCTGAAATTAATCTACACACCTATGAACATATAATTTTTGACAACTCAATGTTTTTTAATGGACACTGCAAAGAGACCTATGGCACAGACCACATGGTTAAAGCTGAGCCTAGGGCCACTGTGGTTCAGAGGTGGTCTCGTTGCACTAAGGTCCCTGTGTTGAGAACTTGTTCCCCAGTGAGACAACCCTGGATGCTGAGAGACCTTTTGGAACAGAACCTAGTTGGAGATTCCTAAGTGGCTGGGGAGCATGGCTCTGGAAGAGAATCGGGCAGATCTTAGAGGATTCTAGAAAGATCATTGTTATAAAAGGAGAAAGCCTCACCCCTTCACCTTTCTTTGCCTTCCTTT
Source organism: Peromyscus leucopus (assembly GCF_004664715.2). Lineage (NCBI taxonomy): Eukaryota > Metazoa > Chordata > Mammalia > Rodentia > Cricetidae > Peromyscus > Peromyscus leucopus. The sequence goes on along the minus strand of NC_051073.1, from coordinate 24,839,023 downwards.
CTTGTGATGCGAACTGTTTCCCCACATAGACTCTTCCTTAAAATGGTCTTATTCCATGTGACACAGCCACACGGCCTCACCACGGTAGAACTAACATCGTGATCTATCTTTGAATCTCCAGAATTATGATCTAAATAAACATGTGTTTTAAAAGGTCCCAGCTTCAGATATTTACTTGCAGAATTGAAAACTACTCATATGAAGAGCTACCTTTGTTAAGTGGAGATGAAAATGATACACACCCACTTATATTTTTGACACATAGTCCAATGACTGATAAATACTAAAGTGTGAAATACAATGTCAGCAAGGTATTGTTGTTTAAACTTAGGTAAACATTTGTGAAACTCACCAAGTTCTAACCTGGACATCATTTGAATCCATCCTGTCCTTAACATTTGAGTATAATGGGCTGAGTTCACTATTTTAGTACTGCAGGAAAATCCTCCTGGAATACTTGTGACTTGTAGAGTTTTAACAGGGCGTGACCCACCTTGACTCTCGGGTCTGTCTTCCAGTCCACTGCCCTGGATTTTAATCATGTCTTACAGATGTTCTCACCCCTTGCACTACAAGGGCTCAGAGGCCATAAATTAGTCTTCTTTTATTCCTGCTCAAGCACTTTGTCTCATCCTCAAATCTCTCAGGCCTCTTTTCTGTGATCTTCCCATTTTATTTATGCAAAGCACATTTGTTCTTCACACACTCTATGTGTAGTCCAATTTTTGCAGCGTTCTGCTAAATGAACAGGTCCCTCCAAGGTCACTGTGAAATAACAGTGTTGGTCCTTCTGCCTTTACCACTGGTGACTGGAAAGAGTTTAATAGAGCCTTAGAAGACAGAATGACCTTCATCAACTTTGGTTTTAATGGTGTTAGGTATTTTTTTCTGAGATAGCACATTGATCTTTTCTAGAAGTCCTGTTGCTGCACTGTGGAGGTCAGATTTCATAAAAATGGCAAGTTATCATTACTATTGAGAGCACAGTACCTTTCAGCCAGCAAAATCAATGCATTGTGCCTTGTAGCTTATGTGAAGGAAACACAACACACACACACACACACACACACACACACACACCACACCACACACACATACACACACACACACACACACCATACCACACACACATACACACACACCACACACATACACACACACACACATACACACATGCACGCAGAGCACACAGAGGGATGGATGAATTTAGAAGCTTCTATATGGTAGAAGAAATCCAAGGGCAAATATACCCATGATTTTAATAGAGGTAACTCATAAGGGAAACTGGGGGGAAATAATTCTAAGCTACATAGAAATACTTCTCAGGATAATGTTTATTGAGTAGTTTCTGAGATAGATAGTCAGATCCTTACAACTGCAAACATTAAAGAAACTGGGCGGGGGCTGGAGAGATGGCTCAGAGGTTAAGAGCACTGACTGATCTTCCAGAGGTCCTGAGTTCAATTCCGAGCAACCACATGGTGGCTCACAACCATCTGTAATGAGATCTGGTGTCCTCTTCTGGCCTGCAGTCATACATGCTGTATACATAATAAATAAATAAATCTTTAAAAAAAAAAAAAAAAAAGAAACTGGGCAATCCCAATCAGACTACAGTACTGTTTGTTCATTATCAAGGTCTACAGGCCCAAACTTCATTTGGAAGCCACTCTGGTCATTATCCCTAGAGACTAATTTTCTGTGACAGATCATTTCCCCTTCCCCAAGCCTTTGTCCTCAGCTTACTAGCTGATTTGCAATTTCTAAAAGAATTTAAGAGAAAATTCTGAAAACTGAAAGGCTTTTTGTAGGTAGGTGGCTGAATTTTAGCTCTAAGTCTCTACTGGTATCATAGCACATCGAAAAGATGCAAGCTACTGGTCCATATGTGATAAGTCTAAACCAGCATCAATGCATTCTCTCAAAGGGTGCTTTGCAATACCTATTATATAACACATGGGTAATTTCTCTTCTTACGTTTCTATTTCTGTGATTAAACTCTGGCCAAAAGCAACATGAGGGGGAAAGAATTTACTTCACCCTATAGCTTCCAGGCCATAGTCAATCACACAGGGAATTCAGGACAGGAACTCAAGGCGGGAACATGGAGGCAGAAATGGAGCACAACCCTTGGAAGAGTGCTGCTTACTGACTTGCTTCCCTTGGCTTGCTCAGACACCTTTCTTATATAGCTCAGGCCCACCTGCCCAGGAATGGCACCACCCATAGTGGCCTGGGTCCTCCCATACCAATTAGCAGTTAAAGTAATGTGTCAAAGACAAAGGCACAGAAGGTAATTCTTCACTATTCCCAGGTATATCTAGGTTTGTGTCTAATAGACAAAAACTATGCCAAAATTTATATGCATGATGAAAACATTTTATCCAATATTATTTGCTAAATCTTTATTACTCCTTATTGCCTTCTGCGATGTCCCATCTTGTTTCTTTCTGCAATTATTCTTAACATTTTCTACTAAGTTAGATTCCTACAAACTGCTCTCCTAGCAAATGGCCTCACCTTTTATCTAACTGAGTATAAAAACATGTCCTGAGTCAAAAACCTGTTGACCTATCCTTCAATGTTCCTTATATAAGACTTTTCTCCTATATTATAAAAAGGATTATTTTTCTTTCATTTAAGGAGTATACTCTTGATTTTACTTAATCTCAGCTTTCCTAGGATCTTTGTTAGTCTGTAATCTCTAGCATCTCCAGCAGCTTCAATTTCCCTTTGTCTAGCATTTTCTAATGTATATAGACAATGTGAAATGCTTCCTACCTGAAATCAGGCAAATCACTGAACAATGCCATCCTCAGTCTTGACTCTGCCTTCTCTTCTCATTCAATTTCTTTTGAAGTAATTATTTTCTATCACAGGTGTCTGTGCCAACTAAAAAAACCTCCAGTCCATTTCTGTCTCATCATTCTGGTGAAACTTGCTTTGTGCAGTTCTTGAACTAAGACGATAGCTGGAAGCTTATACGCTTGGGCTATAGGCTTTTAGTTAGGATGATATTCTGAGTCTTTGCCTTCCAACTCTAGGGTGCCCCTTCCTGGACTTAGAACAATAGTTAAGAGGGCAATTTGGGTTCCTGAAGTCCCCAGTTCAGCAGGGACTTATTCATTAAGTTTTCATTAAGTTTCACATAACAGTCAGCAATGACTTACACTCAACACTACTCTATGTTCTCTTCAGGGTTTAATTAACACACATGCACAAGAACACACACATACCTTACGTTTTTTCCAAATATTTGTTCTCTCTCTCTCTCTCTCTCTCTCTCTCTCTCTCTCCTCTCTCTCTCTCTCTCTCTCTCTCTCTCTCTCTCTCTCTCTCTCTCTTACTTTGGATGTTTGTCTTAGTCAGGATTTCTATTGCTGTGATAAAACACCATGGACAAAAAACAACTTTGGAAGGAAAGGGTTTATTTCATCTTGTAGTTCCCAGGTAACACCACCTCACTGAGGGAAGTCAGGACAGAAACTCAAGACAGGATGCTGAATGCAGGAACTGAAGCAGAGGCCGTGGAGGAGTGTTGCTTATTGGCTTTCTAAGCCTGCTTTCTTATATCATTCATGGCTGTCTGTCCATGAGTGGCATCTGTGAAATGGGCTCACTCACATCAATCATCATTCAAGAAAATATATCACAGAGTTGCCGACAGGCCAATCTGGCTGGTGGCATTTTCTCAATTGAGGGTCCCTCTTCCCAAAGGACTCTAGCTGGTGCCAAATTGACATAAAAACTAGCCAGCACAGGTTGTTCATATTACTATAATAGATGTTTTATGCATACATAAAAAAGATGTTTATGACTCAAAAGAAGACTCATCATCAGAGAAAGTTTGTTCTAGCTCCGATCAAATGTTTCTTTCTCCAATGATAAGAATAAACTGTCGCCAGGCGATGGTGGCACACGCCTTTAATCCCAGCACTCGGGAGGCAGAGCCAGGCGGATCTCTGTGAGTTCCAGGCCAGCTTGAGCTACCAAGTGAGTCCCAGGAAAGGTGCAAAGCTACACAGAGAAACCCTGTCTCGAAAAACCAAAAAAAAAAAAAAAAAAGAAAGAATAAACTGTCATTAAAGAAACTCTTTCAACGGATTGTGTTGTTAGCTCAGTTTAAAAAGATATCTAAAATCTATCTATTTAGAACTTATGAAATGCCACTCTGAATCACTTCTATTTGTCCCTTCAATGAAATGTTTCATTAAACAGTTGGTAGGGTTGAAAAGATTATCTTATCACTTGGCAAAATGGTTTTTATTTTTTATCATACATATAGTTTGGAATATAGTTGTGCTGTTATAGATAACTGTAGTACAAATTTACAACATGTGATTTATTCACATGGAAAATAAATATATTACTGTTCCTTTAGAGACATGAGCAGTGAATAGTGGTTATAAAATGAATACATAAGTTCATATTAAATATTAAACTTTCATTTAAAAAACTTTTCCAGTGTATCAGAGTTTCTATAGGTTGAGCACTTGAAATATTAAAGCATCGACATTTCAGAAATCCTTGTTATTGGCATAATGTATAGGGTAAGATTTATGCTAGAAGAAACTGGCATATCCTGTATTTTTTATTTAAAATGTTGGTTATTTATTACTCCAGTCCTTAAAGCCTTTCTTTGGGTGAGGGCTATAAACTGAATAAATAAAACCCCAGGTAGTCCCAAATCTCAAATATCTTGCAGTTCATTTTTCATCTTGTTCCAGGCTGCAGATCAGATGAGAGCTGAAGTCTAAAAAAGCATACCACACAGAAGGCAGTTTCTGGCCAGCCAGTAGTTCAGCAACAGATAAGCAACTTTCTGAAAACAGATCATATATAAAATGTAGAGAAGAAATCTATGTTTGTTGAAAACTTTGCACTGCTAGTGATGGAGGTAGAAAATGGTCTTCATAGTTTTCTTTTCACATAAAGTGGTGTGTGTGTGTGTGTGTGTGTGTGTGTGTGCACATGCGCATGCTTAATTTTAAACTTCTAAATGGGTAGGACACATATCAGATACCTACTATTTCTAAATCATCAACACCAAACAAACAGAAAAAATGGCCACGTCACTGGAGGTAGTTCTATATTGGAAATTTATTATTTTGACTAATGAAAAGCCTAATGGTCAATGTAAACTCTCAACTTCTATCTAGTCTAGGACCTGTGTGCTAGCTGTATTGATGATTATTTCTCCAGTTTTGAAATTCATGTATTTGAACTCTTACAATATATAACACTAGGTCTAAACTACTAAGTGGATGTCTTGTTTCCCTAGAATGGCCAACATGACCTTAATTAACAAATTGGTTAATTAAAAAACCAAAACCAAAACCCCAAACCAAAACCAACCATTTACATCAGTTTGTGAAGGGAACACAGCTTAAATCTGTCATTTGTACGATTTCTTTACCAAGTAGTTGGGGAAAGCTTTAAATAGCTGATCTGATTAAACTTGTATCATTCTCCATACTTTAAAAATTACTACAGTTTTGGCTAAGTCCATATATGAAAGGTTCAGAACTCGGAAGGAGGATAATAGACAAAAATGACTTTTCATCAAAGTCTGTTTATTTTATGTGCCAGCTGTCCTCATTAGCCTCAGCTGTCAACTTGACAGAGACCTAGAATCAACCTGGGAGGAGGGCACCTCAAGTGAAAACATATCACCATCAGATTGTCCTGTGGCCGGGTCGGTGATACATTTTCTTCTTTGCTAATTGATGCACGAGGGTCCAGGCCACTGTGGGAGGTATCATCCCTAGGCAGGTGGACATGGACTCTTTAACAAACGTAGCTGAACAAGACAGAGCAAGAAAACCAGTAAAGCACCGTTCTTCCCTGGTGTGTGCTTCAGCACTTGCTTCTGGATTCCTGCCTTTAGTTCTGCAGTGGCTTAATGGTGGACTGTATGCAACCTCCCACAAGCTACTTTTGTGTTTCTCATTAGGACACCAGCCTTAAAACAATAAAATGTTGGATTCACTTGCCTACAGATTCAAGCACATCTGAAGGATTTACAACACAGTGGTTGAGGTTCAGACTCTGATTCTTCCTTTAGAATCGGATCTGCTCTCTTCCATCTTTGTTGTTGTGGGTACATCACCAACCCTTTCAATGACTCGGCTTTCTCATATCTCAAATGAAGAAGCGAGCCATGAAATAGATGAGTGAGGAGATGGAAAGCAGTCTTCAAATGATAGTTATTATCAATAGCATGTGCCAGGTGTTACTGAGATCCAGGATGAGCTGGTCACCCTCATGGAGCTTATCTTCTTACAGAGATAAGCAAGCATGGGGGGAAATGCAGGCAGTGGTAATTGCTCTAAGGAAAAAATAGAGCATGGCAGGTGAATATGGTGTCTAGGTGAAGGGTGCTGTATGTGTGAAGAAATATTGCATAAGATCTGTTTGTAATGTTTTTCAAAACTTAAAAAGAATCATTCAGGCTTGTGATGGAAGGAGAACAGATCAGCTAGAGTTTTCCTGCCTGGCCCACAGTCAGGACAAATCTCTGTCACCCGCCAGTCCCACAGCCACTCAGACACAACCAAGTAAACATAGAGACTTATATCGCTTACAAACTGTATGGCCGTGGCAGGCTTCTTGCTAACTCTTCTTATAGCTTAAATTAATCCATTTCCATAAATCTATACCTTGCCACATGGCTTGTGGCTTACTGGTATCTTCACATGCGGCTTGTCATGGTGGCGGCTGGCAGTTTCTCTGACTCAGCCTTCCACTTCCCAGAATTCTTCTCCTCTTTGTCCCGCCTATACTTCCTCCTGCCTCGCCACTGGCCAATCAGTGTTTTATTTATTGACCAATCAGAGCAACAGATTTGACATACAGACCATCCCGCAGCAGATCAGAGTTAGAGGGGTGAATAATTTCCCTCATGAAGGACACCTTATTTTAAGCATACTAAAGCGTACATGTGAAGCATGGACTCTTGAGACTTGGAGTTTTCATCCCTTTCCTTTAGTTGTTATAAAAATAAAGACAATTAGGGGCCTGGAGAGATGACTCAGAGGTAAAAAGCACAGATGGCTCTTCCAGAGGACCAGGGTTCAATTCCAAGCAACCACATGGGAGCTCACAACCATCTATGTGTAAGTCCAGTTCCCATGGACCTAGTGCCCTCTTATGGCCACCACAGCAGCTCACATGCAAGCAGTCCACACAGGTACAGACAGGAAGAAAGTTAATATGCATAAAATAAGAAAATTAAATCTGTGAAAGTCTTTAAAATTCTAATATGTTCCATACATTAAAAAAAAATAGAAATAATTAACTCTCCCTAAATCTGGAGACGTTTATGGATACATTCTTTAAGTTTAAGATAAGTTATCAATATGCTCTGCAGGTGGAGAAAATGCATATTTTCTTGTGATCTGTAGAAAGGATTGTGTCACCTCTTTGTTGTTCTGTCCCTTGGCCCTAAAAGTGTCACAAATCAAAGGAAGAGGACATCTCTGTGATCACTCTTTTTTTTTCCTGAACCTTTTATGCTTAATTCCTCTCTTCTAGATGAAGCTGTAACCGTGACAGGATATATTAGTCTTTGGAATTCAAACAGAAGAGTGAGTCCTAATCAAACTGGCACTAATTTCTTTCATGATGAACTATCATCATTCACAGTGAATTTGCTTTTAGTGAGTTGTGCCAACCTGAGGTATGGTTCCCCTCATTTTTCATCTCAGTCCATCAATAGAATTGATCAGATCGTTCCACAACAATGTCTTTTTTTTTCCCTCCTAACTTTTCAGGATGAACTGTAAGGTGAAAGCATCAGGTTTTCTTATGTGTTCCCACCTTGTTCCATTTCCAGAGAGAATTCCTATAAATGGGGTTTGGTTTTTCTGTAATGTTTACTACAGAAATAAAGTTAGATAAAACATAGACTTTAAAAACACAACCATTTCAAAAAAGGAAGTATATAAAAGTAATAAAATTTTAGATTACCTATTGGATATTATATTATCTAACCTAACATTTTATATACAAGAAGCATTCGCTCTCTCTCTCTCTCTATATATATATATATACACATATATATCCATATCCATATATGCCAGTATATCAGTTCATAGGTTTGCAGTTGTTATGGCAGTTTATATAAATTATACAGACTTCCAGATGTCATCATAATATTTATATATCGCTCTGACTACTCTATGTCATTCACTCTGTTGTAGCTTGCTGCTCCATCTGCTCAAAATATACATTTTTATAGGTTTACAATAATGCTATCATCAAATAGCTTGCCACATGCAAATAACGCTAAAATGCCAGTGAGATAGAAACACTAGTCTGTACTCCACAAGTCTTCATACTCGTCTGCATTTAATTACCTTTTCTTTTTGCTCATATGTAAAGCAGTCTCTTGTGTAAACTTGTGGCTAAGAAATTCTCATAATTATGGTTTTATTGTTGCAGTTTTGTAGTTATAACCACAACAAGATGAAGGACGTCGCCTGAGAACAACAGTCTTTACCAGTAAAAAGTGTTAATTACAACATAAATGATGTCAGGGAAAATATTGGAAAATTCCAGGGTTTAATTAGGTCTACCACAGAAATAGCACTGTCACAAGGCTCAGCGTTTTGGCAGTTTTAATGCCTGTGCGCATTTTCTTCTTTAAGTGGATCACATATAGAGAGCAAGGAAATGAACATGTCATTTGTTTAAAACATATTGTTCGAGTATGTACCCACGCCGGAGTGCAATATTCATTCACAGTTTGTTACGGTGACAGAATCCTTCCAGTCAATGCTTCCGCAGAGATACACAGTCATTCCTTATGCACCGATTCTTCCCCTTCCCCAGATGTGAAGAGACTCTGAGTCTATCTACATATGAGCAGTACTGTAGATACGTCTTCAAGAATGATGCAGTCTGTGCTTTACTTGTATAGGTTTAGTCATCTTGAGGTTTGGAAATTACTATCATCCAAAGGGTAGGATATGTTTTCAGCCCAGCCGAATATTCAAAGCAAATCCCCAAGACTGCAAAGAAGTAGTGTTCCTGCCAACCAGAAGATCTTAATTGCCATAATTAAAATTAAGACTCACTTTTATTAAAAACCGAAGCCCCTGCTGTGAAAGTCATTTCAGTAATGCTATGCAGAACGCACAGGACTTGGTAATGCCCAAGGATAAGACAAAAATGTTACATTCCCTACTTGCAGTGTTAGTGCATGTTGCTGGTGGGAGAGCGGCAAGTCACCGAATTGAGATGTTAAGTAATAACAGTTCCGAGTAAGGATGATAAAAAAAGGAAAAATTGGGGTATGCTTACAGAGTTTATAGATCCGATTTTAATCTGCTTAGATTCTGAACAATGAAGACATTCCAGTAAAAACAAAACAAAACAACATTAAAAAAAAAAAAACAAAAACCAACACCATATCTGAGTCCGCTGCTACAACTCCAGTACCCAGCAGGAGCTATGCCAGCAACTAAATGAGGAACCAGCAGGATCCCTCAAACAAAGCCAACAAAGTAATGAAGGAAGACTCCTCTATGACATGGGATCTGGGTCTTGTAGACTCAAAGGAACTGCCATGTTGTATATAGTTCTTGGTGATGTATCATGGTGCTGCAAATGTCTTTCCCGGCTCTATCCAGGCAACAATGAGGTAATCCTGGAAAGTTTAGGTTTCCCCAGACAAAATATTTAGATACAGAACATTAAGGTATCTTCTCCCTTCTTTGTCCTTTGATCCTTTCTTTCTTTCGCTAATTCTGACATGAGCATTGTTTTAACTGAAGGACCAGCACTGATAGAATTCATATATGTGGGATATAGACATATGGGGTTTATTAGAGTGACTTACAGACTGTTGTCTGGTTAGTCAAACAGTGGCTATCTCCTTATGGAAAGGCTAAGAATCCAGTATTTGTTTGGTCCACAAGGCTGGATGTGTCATCAGGCAAATCTGGTGCTAGACATTTCAGAGGATTCCTAGAGAACTGCTGGTCTTCAGTGTACACTGGAATTCCAAACCAAAAAAAAAAAAAAAAAAAAGTAGTTTCTGACTCCAGTGAAGAAATGGCTCAGTAGCAGGATAGATGAACTTGCCAGTGAGAGTGGAGGTAAGTAGGCAAACAGTTAAAACCTCCTTCTTCCATGTCCTTTTCTGCGGACCACACCACCAGAAGGTCCCAAATTTAAGGTGGGTCTTTCCTACCTCAAACAATCCAATCATAAAGATTCCTAAGTATGCCTAGATTGCTTGGATTATAGTTGATTCCAGATGTATTCCAACTGACAACCAAGAGCAGCATTCACAGATGGCTAGTGTTTTCAACTTGGCAGAATCTAAAATTACCTGTGAAGGGAGATTCAGTGTTAGGTCTTGATTTTGCCAATTGAGGTAGAAAGACCTTCCTACTCTGGGTGGCATCATTCCCTGGCAGGTTGGTCATGATTAGATTGCAAGCAGAGAAAGAGAGCTGAATACTTTGTTTGTTTGTTTGTTTGTTTTGAGACAGGGTTTCTCTGTGTAGTTTTGTTCCCTATCCTGGATCTCACAGACCAGGCTGGCCTTGAACTCCCAGAGATTCACCTGCCTCTGACTTCTGAGTGTTATGATTAAAGGCGTACACCACCACCACCACCCAGCAACAGCTGAGTACTATTATGCTTGCATTAGTTTATAAAATTCATTGCTTTCTGCTCTAGACATGGATATAAAGTGAGTAGCTACTTCAAGTACATGCTGCCTTGAATCTCATCCAATGATGAACTGTAACCTCAAATTGTAAGAAAAAAAAGCCATATTTTCCCCCTTAACTTGTTTTTATTATGGTATTTCATCACAAGAAACACAACTAAGACATGAAAACATATAGAGATGTAGATGTTATCCTCTGAATGAACACTCAGTTCTTACTATGATTGAACTAAAGTTGAATCAACTGCAAGAAAACTATTTGCGTTCTATGCAAAATTACTATATTAGGAGAAATCAATACATGAAGACGATAATGCTGTTTGAAATAACGTTTGCCTCTGAACACAACTGAATAGCTACATCAGGCATCTACAATGATACCATGAACGAGGTGGCTTATAAAAAACAGAATTTTATTGCACACACTTCTGGAATTTGAGAAATGCAGGTCAAGGCTCTGCTAGATTTGCTGCTTGGTAAAGGTTGTTCTCATAGATGACAGTTTATTTCCCAAGTATTCACATAGAGAAAGAAGTGAGGGAACTTGCTGGCATCTACTTTGGAGGGTCACTAAAATATTTGTGATAGCTTTATTCTCATGACTTAGTCACTTATCAAAGGTTTTATCCTATAATATGCTTATATTAGGGGTTAGGTTTCAGAATGTGAATTCTAGGGTACATAAACACTTAGAGCACAGCATTATCCCACTCATAGAACTTCAGTTTCAGAGAGAGAGAGAGAGAGAGAGAGAGAGAGAGAGAGATTGCCAGGGCAGGCTAGATACCAAGTAAAATATGAGTGAGAAAAAAATGAAAGCAAGCCTCCTGGGCTCTTCTTGTTACCTATCCTCTCTATGTCTGTGGATTGTAGCATGGTTATTTTTTTTTTTAACTGGATCTCCCTGGGAAGGGATTTTGGGGGTGGACTGGGGGCATATGTGGATGAGAACATGAGGAACTGGGTTGGTGGGATGGGGGAGGAGAGTACTGAAAGAGATGACTGGAAAAGAGGGCTATTTCAGGGCCAGATGGAAACCTGGTGCAAGGGAAACTCCCAGGAATCTACAAGGATGACCCCAGCTAAGACTACTGGCAATAGTGGATATGTAGCCTCAACTTCTGTGACCAGTCAAGACTGCCAGTAGAGGGACTAGGACACCAATCAGTCATACAACCTTTGACGTATAGTCTGTCCTGCCTATGGGGTGTGCTGGGGTAGCATAGAGTTTGTGGAAGTGGCCAACCAGTGACTGGTCCAGCCTGAGATCCGTGCCATGAGAGTGAGCTTTCCCCTGATACTTCCTGGAATGCTAGGACCCAGAGGCTGGATGGCCCAGATACCAAGGATAGAACCAAACATGATTGGAGAAAAAGAAAATGTCAATGTAATGAGGCCTAATGATATTCTGCTACACACATAGATTGGTGAGTACCCCGGTTGTCATCAGAGAACCTTCATCCAGTAACTTATAGAAACAGATGAAAAGATCCCCAGCCAAATATTAGGCTGAGCTCAGAGAATCCTGCTGAAGAGAGGAAGGAAGGATTGTAGGAGACAGAGGGGTCAAGGACATCACAAGAAAACCCACAGAATCAACTAACCTAGGTTCATAGGAGCTCAGATTCTGAACAGACAACCAGGGAGCCTGAAAGGGAATGGCCTAGGTCCTCTACATACATATGACAGTTGTATGGCTTGGTCTACTTGTGGGACTCCTGGAAGTGGGGGCAGGGGCTGTCCCTAATGCTTTGGCTGGGTTTTGGGACCCTATTCCTTATACTGGATTGCCTTGCCTAGTCTTAAATCAAGGGGAGGAGCTTAGTCCTACTACAGCAACTTGATATGCCATGCTTTGTTGATACCCTTGGGAGGCTGGCCCCTTTCTGAACAGAAACAGAGGAGAAGTGGATTAGGGGTGGGACAGAGGGGAGGTTGGGGAAGGGGATGGGAGTGCGGAGTGAGGGGAAACTGCAGTTGCTATGTAAAATGAATAAATAAATTTAATTTGAAAATTATAAAAGCAAGCCACTCTTCCCACTATAAGTCCTCTTCATTAGTCTAAGAGTAGTCAGAAGAAATTGAGGGATTTGAGAAAAATATGGCATAGATGCTTCCAAACTGACTTAAAATGAATAGGTGACTCAAAACACTGTTAAAAGATTAGAAAGGAGGAATTTATGAATATGGGTGGAAATTTGTAATTATAAATGTCAAACTGCCCAGGCCCAGAACTAGGGCTATGAGTTAGCTGACCCCAACATCCACTTCAGCTATGAACTGCTGGAGCATGTGACCAGGCTAGATCTGCAGACACAAAGCCGCAGAATCTCCATGACACAGGGCAACAACAGGATATCCAGGAGGAGTCCCAGTGAGGGCCCAGGATCAAGGGTGTAGCAGAAGCCAGAGGCCACGAAGCAGGCAATGAACACTTTAAAGATGTATGGACTAAAGGGTTTACTGTGTGACTCACTGTGCCACACTACAGCTTCCATGGAGAAATTCTTGTTTTATTATGTTTGTATGTTTGTTTTCAAGTTGTATTTTGTTTTATTTTGGGGCGGGGAAGGGGCAGAGGGTAGATACGAAGGGATGAAGAGAGAATGGAGTTTGTATGCAGGAAATCGACAAAGAATCAATAAAAAAATTTTAAAAAAGTAAGCTGGTTTGTTTTTGTAGTAAATATAAAATTGGTTTTAAAAACATGTGTAGTATATGTGTAGGTACATGTTTGCATCCATATGTGCACGTGCATGCAAGGAGAGGCCAAAGGTTGAAGTCTTGTGCCTTCCTCCGTCGCTCTCTCTCTTATTTTTTGAGAAAATTTCTTTGTCTCACTGAGCCCAGAGCTCACTGATTGGCCAGACTGACTGGCCAGCACACTCTGGGGACCACCAAGTGTTGCCGTCAGCCCAATACTATGCTTATGAATGTAAGCCAACACACCTGGCTTTTACATGGATGTTGGGATCTGAACTCAGGTTTTCATGTTTGTCTGGCAGGGATTTTACTGAATGAGTTATCTGCCCAGTTCACAAGTATGGGAGTCTATGGAATTGTGCTTGCATAAGAGTGTGTATGTGTGGTGGTATTGTGTTCCCCAAAATATTGTGTACTCTAATAAATTTACCTGGGGTCAGAGAACAGACAGCCACTAAATACAAAGACTAGAAAATGGTGGCACTCACACCTTTAATCCTAGCATTCCAGAGATAGAAATCCCTCTGGATCTCTGTGAGTTCAAGGCCACATTGGAAATAGCCAAGCATGGTGACACACACCTTTAATCCCAGAAAGCCAGCCTTTAATCCCAGGGAGTGGTGGTAGAAAGCAGAAAGATATATAAGGCGTGAGGACCAGAAACTAGAAGCATTTTGGCTGGTTAAGCATTCAGGCTTTTAAGCAGCAGTTCAGGTGAGAGCCATTGGGATGAGGACACAGAAGCTTCCAGTCTGAGGAAACAGGACCAGCTGAGGAATTGGCAAGGTGAGATAGCTGTGGCTTGTTCTGTCTCTCTGATCTACCAGCATTGACCCCAATAACTGGCCTTGGGTTTGATTTTATTAATAAGAACTTTTAAGATTCCTGCTACATGTATGTGTGTAAAATTTTATACACACACACACACACACACACACACACACACATTTATATATGTATATATATATAGAGAGAAAGACATGGGGGTGGGGGAGGGAGAGAGAAGCAGTAGCAGCAGCAGTAAGTGTCAGTCTGTATATTAGGTCATTTGCATTCAGTTCATCCTTTCACAGCTTAACAGAATATCTATCTCTTCAGAGTTAAGGGAACTGAGTAGATGTGAAGTTTGAACTCCATTCTGTTTGCTTTACATGATTCCCATTGTGCTTAACAAAAGACCTCAAATCCCTATAATGGATAATAGAGTACTTCATCATCAGTTCTTTTCCCTCTATGATTCCACAAGTATTCACTTATTCATTTTATTAGTTTTATTTCTAAAAATATGCCACAAATGTAGAAAATGAACTCGGGCACAATTTTTTTTTACATATATGAAAGAGGAATGGAGAATTCATCAAGAATAGAAAGAATTATTTCTTTTTTCAATCTTGTAATCATGTGTGAGATTTTAGAGGGAAAAGCATGAACGGAAACATTTGTATTGCTTAAAACGATCCACACAGTTGAGAAGGGACAAAGACAAATGTCATGGGAAACCATTAAGGATCATTAATTCTTTTTTTGGATGAGATAATGAGATCCTCTTTGGAATTTAAATGAATATGCATGAAATATTTTAGGTTATGAAGGGTACATCATCCATTCTGAGAAAAGTTCTTATACACAATACTACCAAGATTAGTTCTTTAAAAAAAAAAAAAGAGGTTTCTAACTTTATGCCATATTTTAAGAGATTTACATCCATTCTCTAACATCAGGTAAATCGAATATTACAGTTCCATTCAAGAATTTTTGGTTTAATTATATTTCTATTTCAGGATAAAAAAAATACATTTCTGCATTTTTGTGTTAGTACCCTTTAATTAGTCTGAATCATTTTTTTCAGTTTTTAAAAGGATTGTCAGATATATCTTCTAGACTATTTCTTTTAGTTTTTCAATGTTTACATTTGCCTTCAATTATTCACATACGCACATACAAAGATATACACAACAAAGTGCAATTTGCTGAAGCATAAATTATTCACAAACTGTTGAGCATATTTTAATGGTGAACTCATGTACTTGAATGTAAAAGGCTGACAACTGAGTCTGACAAACAGTGACCACATAATTACGGTATAACCCGTCTATTGTACAGTGAGTGCAGCCATACAAATGTACTGAGATACTGGCTGCCCAAATTCAAAGTAAATCAAACTGACAGCATATGTAACATAATCTCTGCTATTTCTATGATTAAAGTGGTAAACTATCCAGTAGACTTACTGGTTAGCTTAACCAGTTTGTTTTATTGAACTGAGAATAGGAAAACAAAAAACTCAAATCAAATGACTGAATTTGTAAAGGGCTGAGAATACTCATGGTATTCTCTGAAATGACTCAGTGAGCTGGGCAGTCTGAATAATTCCTCCAAACATATGACTTAGAAAGCAAGGGATGAAAGCTTTTATCATTGTACTCTAGATAATAGTATTTTCCCCAGTAGATTAAAAAAAAAAGTCACTGTGTGTATATAAGGAGGAAATGGCTGTGTTTAATACAAGCATTTTCTCTTGTAGGAATGTAATGTTTTTGCAGCTGTATCTGAGAAATGCTTCTTTAATTTATTGTTAGTTTTGACTTTCTGGATTTCTGTAAACAATGAAACTTGGAAAGGATTTTCCTTGTGATTACATCTTCACAAAACTTTTAACTCAGACAAACTCCATCAGCACGATCTTCTCTAATAACACTCTATTACTTGTAAGCAGAAATCAGCACTTTTTTTCTCCATGAATTGAATTGTGGCCTTGAGAAAGAAGCTTTGCTTGGGACTTGGGATATTCAAATGAGCCCTGTGAGAGTATCAGAGCAGCCTGATGGATGGACTGGAGTCATCTTTACTAGCTAGGCTTAGCAGACGCTATCTGGTCAGTCCATGGCCTGAGAATTAGAGTCAGAAGTTCCACTGTAAACAGAAATAACGCATGATGTTCAAGTGGAATAAAAGATGAAGAGCCAGCATTAGGACAGCTGTAAAAGGCATAGAAGAAACAGCTGCATCAGCTTTGGTTCTCACAACCCTATAGACTGTAGGAAAGACTGATATTAACTTAGAACAATAGACAGAGAAGACCAGAATCATCTTAAGGCAAAACTGTGGGTATTTAGGACACAACTGAACATGCTGAAGAAAATTGGTAAAAAGGAACAAGTTAACACTTCTTTTTTTTTAATTTAATATTTTTTCTTTTATAATTAACTTAATTTCACATATCAGCCATGGATTCCCCTGTTCTCCCTCCTCCCACCCCCCAGTGTTCTCCCCAATCCACCCCCCATTCCCACCTCCTCCAAGGCAAGGTCTCCCCTGGGGAGTCAGTGCAGCCTGGTAGACTCAGCCAGGCAGGTCCAGTCTCCTCCTCCCTGTACCAAAGCTGAGCAAAGTGTCCCAGCACAGGCCCCAGTTAACACTTCTAACACATCAGAAATGTACAGTTTTATTAGAGTGATGGAGTGATGAAGTTGCCTCCAATACTAAAAACAGTAATTTTGCTATTAGTAGCTCCACTGAATGGTTATTCAGTGAAAGCCAACTGTCTAGTTTCTTTTCCTATTATTTTGATAAAATACACTGACATGTCAAGGACCATAAAGGCAGAAAGTCAGGCACTTAAAGTGGTTGGACACACATTACACCCATAGGCGAGGAGCCTAGAGCCATGGATTTCTGTGTTCAGTTCCCTTTATCCATCTCATCATCTCCTATCATTGCCTAGATGTTTGTCCCAAGCCACAGTTAAGATGGATTTTAACATATCAAAGAACTTAATCAAGATAGTTCACTCACAGATATTCACCAAGGCAGCTTGCCTTAGTTGAAATAATTCCTCTCAGGCATGCCTAGAGGCTTGTCTTCTAGGTAATTCTAAAGTCCACCAAATTAATCATGAACACTGTAATACCAGCTTAAGGCACTTTATTCAGAGTTTTATATATATATATATATATATATAATATATATATTATAATATATTTATATATATAATAAATATTATATATATATATTATACCAGTTAATATTCACAACAACCTTTTGTTGTAGATATGATTATTGTTCACAGCTAAAAGTGGTAACGGCACTGTTTGGGAAGACTTAGGAGGTGTGGCCTTGTTTAAAGAGGTGTATCACTGGGGGCAGGCCTTCAGGTTTCAAAAGCCATGACATTCATGTTCTCCCTCTCCCCACTCTCTCTGCCTCATGCTTATGGATCAGATGGAAGCTCTCAGCTTCTGCTTTAGCACCAGGCATCCTGCCTGCCTGCCTGCCTGTACCTGCCTGCCTGCCTACCTGCTGCTGTGCTTCTCACCATGATGGTCATGGCCTCTACTACCCTATGGAACAATGGACTCCAAATGAAATGTTTTCTTTTATAAGCTACCTTGGTCATGGTGTCTGTTCACAGCTATAGAAATGTAACTGCAACAGACCTTACAACTCAGAAGACACTCTCTCATCTGGCCTAGAATGTTGAAAGTGTTAAAGTTGACAAAGTCCAAAGGAAATCTACTACAGGTCTATCTACCTAGTTAGAGGAAGAACAGTTACAAAGCAAAAGTGCAGGCACCCCAATAAAAAAGATGGAAAGCATATATATATATTGCTTTTATCCCACTATTTGTGGTGTCTTTCATTTCCCAATTAAATCCCTCCTCTTTTGGGCTGGTGGTTATTGGTTCAGTATCTTCAGAGCTTCACAGACACCCTCATTTCACCTGAAAATTGGTTATGACCTTGATTTTCTTCTTTGACCACATCCAGACTCTGTTATGAGTTTGGTGGTGGTGGCATACCTTTAATTCCAGCACTCAGGAGGCAGAGGGAGGTGGATCTCTGTGAGTTCGAGGCCAGCCTGGTCTATGGAACAAGTTCCAGGGCTGCCAGGGCTGTTACACAGAAAAACCCTGTCTCAGAAACCAAAAAAAAAAAAAAAAAAAAAAAAAAAAAGATGGTAGAGATCATTAAGAAAAGATTGGGAAGCAAGTGGTCAAGATTCCAAGTCATGCATTGGTATGGCAGGTGAACTGAATCTTTCAGTCTCCAGAACATGCTTCAGATATGGGATCAGATTTCATGAATAATACAAATATTAAAAGAAGAGCATGAATTCCAGGAAGGCAACAACATAGTATGCCTCACAGCATGGGTCCTCTTCTGAGAGCAGAACCCTGTATAACTGCATTGGTTGATCATCTGATCATCTATAAATGTTAGCCAGAGTGGCATTATGGCTGGTGAAGTAATCTTCAGGTAGGGAAGGGCCAGATAAGCAATAACTTACCTCAATGAAGGTTTAGAAACCACAGCAGGAAGGCAAACAGTCTGGTGTCAAGGTCTACCTCCATTAGAGACAGAGTATATGACCACAGAGCAGTTATTCCTTAGAATGACCACAGACAGAAGGCTAGAAGAGCAAGATGTCTCTGGTTCTTGATAAGTCATCATAGAAGACACAGCCCCTGGAATATATTTAAGAACAAAGTCCATGCCAAAGAAGAGACTCTAGAAATTCATAATACTTCTGGACATAAATGGGAGTTCCTGGAGGACTTCATCCCAGGGATAGTGTGAGAAGTCTTACTTATAATGGTGTAGTTTAAATTGTCACCAGATCAGTCTGTTCTGTTATGTGAAAAAAATAACTAAATCCACAGAAGAGAAAAAAACATTTCATCCCTTCAGCTTGACCGGATGGCACTGGACTTAAACTGCTGTGTTAGTTCATGACTCTGGGAGGAAGTAATCATCACAGTGGAAGGACACTAGTGTAGGGCTCCAGCCACATGACCACATGCCATCACTGAGACTATGTTACACTATGATGTTTCTAAGGCTACAGAACTTGAGGCCAGGGGATTTTCCTGAAATATCTGTATGTCTGAACCAAGTCATATGACTCCCTAAAAATGGAGAACCTTTTCTGGTGAAAGTCCTTCAAAGAAAAGCAAAAAGAGAAGGACCGAACCTCCTCTGGTGAACTTTAGGATGGGAAGGAGTGCCAGTCCCAAGGGATAGAGGTGCTCTGGTGTTGTGGAATAATCTTTTTGTACACTGTGAAAAATGTGTCTTTGTCAAAGTGCCTTCTGATTCAATAAAAAGCTGACTGACCAATAGCTAGGCAAGAAGAAGTTAGGCGGGACTTCCAGGCAGAGAGAGAGAGGGGGGGGGGGGATGAATCTAGGTACAGGAGAGATACCAGAGGACACAGAGAGGAAGCTGAAGGTGCAAGATAGAAGTAAAAAGCCACAAGGCAAATGTAGATTAATATAAAGGGTTAATATAAGTGGGTTAATTTAAGTTATAAGAGCTAGTGGAACAAGCTTAAGCTATAGGCTCAGCTGTCATAATTACTAACAAGCCTCTATGTCATTCTTTCATGAGCTGGTGGCCCCGCAAAAAGTCCATCTGCACTCTGGAAATATAAGCAAATGGATTTCTAAGAATCTCCAGAAAGAAGGACTCCTCTGATTTTTATTCCAAACAGACCGTAGCTAACTTCTGATAAACTAATATTCAAGACAGCACATGCTGTTTTGAGCCACCGAGTCTGTGATGATTTCTTATCACAACAATATGAACAGAATATACATATACTGAGGTTACCTGGAATCAGCCCTGAGAGTATACAAGGATTTACAGAAGTTGAGCTGAGTTGAGTCACTGGGATAACTGGATCTAACCCTCATGTTTATAACAAAGAAATCTGCTGTTTTGAGGATTTAATTGGTGTGCCCAATGTCACCCAGCCCTTGTCAGCCAAGTCACTGCCCTTTGTGTTAGACCACATATTTCTGAGTAAAGCAAAGACAGGAGAAGGCACCTGGCAAATGATACAGACTCACTCTATCAAGAGAAATTCTTCCAGAGCTGAGAAGAGAATAGATGAAAGTCACATGAAGAAAAGAATCAGAAGAGAAAACAGTATCTTTTGGTACAAAGTTATGTTCCAGAACTTGGAATATTGAGAGCAAAGATGCTGGGCTGGAAAAAAAATGAACAGAAAGAGAGAGATGAATCAACCCCTTAAAAGCAGAGGGAAAGCATGAAAAATGATCAAATGAGACAAGAGGGAGAAACCCTGGCCTGCGCCTCTGCACCTTCTAAATCAGAATGACTGGCTTTGTTTCTGCTCTCATAGCCAGCCTCTCCTTGATAAAGTACGTGGTGAGTCCAGGAGGTGCAGGGCACTGCAGACCTGTGGATCTCATTAGCCCTGTGAAGGGCAACCATGGGGGAAGATCTACTTCCCTTCTGAGTACTGCCCTGGGAGAGTAATCCAACCTGAGCAGCTGACCTGAAAATAGACATTTTTCTTTTCTTTTCCTCCCCCCACTAATACCAAGTCTCAGAGGAGAGCTGCCTTTCTTATGACGTTCTTTATGAGCCCTCTCTCAGTTAGAAATTAAAGAGAAATATGTCGACACAGTCTAGGATCAAAGTATAAAAAATGACTCTGATAGGTTACTAATAATGATAGTACCATTGGAAATAACTAGAATAGAGCAAAGTGTCAGGATTTGAAAGGTCACTGTGATAATCTGTCATGTATGTCTTGCTATTGTTTGCTAATTCGTTTCTTTTATGGTGAAGAATCCACCTGAACAATCCACTGGTAGCATTCTTTCCAGAGCAGGTTGGTTTCCACTTTTTATGATTAAATGCCATTTAATCAGTCCGAATGACTGTATCACATAAATAAAGAAGGGGTAATAATTCTTGGAGTAGATTATTTATGTTCAATTAAGTAGTAACTGCAATAGAAAAGAAAAAAATCTACAAACTTTCAAAGTTTTCTTTTGCTTATCATCTGGTTTTCAATTAGGAACCTAAGTTGTCTTATACCATAGGGTCTGCCTACTTGCTTTTTTCTTTCCTTCCTTCCTTCCTTCCTTCCTTCCTTCCTTCCTTCCTTCCTTCCTTCCTTCCTTCCTTCCTCTCTCTCTCTTACCTTCATTCCTTCCCTTCTCCTTCTCCTCCCTCTCCCTTTCCTTATCCTTCCTTTTCAACCAGAGACACCCCATAGTGGCTGTGCTGTCTAGACTTATGTCATCTTGATGCAAGGTATAGTTATCAGAGAAGAGAGAGTCCCAACTGAGGAAATATCTCCCTAAGATTGGGCTGTACTTAATCCTGTAGGGCATTTTCTTAATTAGTGATTGGTGAGGGAAGGCTCAGTCTCTTGTGGATGGTGCCATCCCTGTGCTGGTGGTCCTGAGTTTTACAAGAAAGCAGGCTGAGCAAGCCATGGGGAGCAAGCCAGTAAGCAGCACCCCTCAATGCTCTCTGCATCAGCTCATGCCTTCTGGTTCCTGCCATGTCTGAGTTCCTGTCCTGAGTCCAGTGATGTGGAATTGTAAGCCAAATAAACCCTTTCCTCTCCAAGTTGTTTTGGTCATGTTTCATCATGACCCAAACACCTGTACTTGGTGGTCATCCCACAGTACTGGCATCTCCAAAATGCTGGGGTCCTGTGCTGCAACTGGGCTGCTCTTTCACTAATAGCCTCTGTACCAGGATAGTGGGGTATTTCTGTGACAGATCTGACTATGTTGTTTGGGGGAGGATTATGGAAGATCTTTGGAACTTTTGGCGAGAAAAGCCATTGAGTGTTGAGAGCTCAGTGAGCTCCTCTGTAGGAGCTTGGAAGATAAGAATGTTGAGAATACAAATGATGGAGACCTGGCTTGTGAAGTTTCAGAGCAAAGCAAAGAGGCCACCAGGCCTTTCTCATGAAGAATCTATGGTGTCTGGTCATCTGGGACCGAATCAGCTGTAATTAACAAGGCAACAGAACCCCTAAAGCAAAACCTTTGCTTTACTGGGATACTCGATGCTGGTCAGCTGGGACTGAAGTATCAGTTGTGATTAAGAGACAAGCATCACTGAGGTGAAGTCTTCTGGGAAGAGTATCCTCTGAGTCAGCACACAGAAGCTGTATTCCAGAAGTGGCCAAGGTTGTACCTCCTGTTGTCAAACGTGGTAGTTTAAGAGTCACCCACGTGATACTTGTATTGAAGGTATGAAGGGATCATGAAGAGCAGCCGAGGCTGACACTGTGTGCCAGGGCTGAAGTCCCTGAAGAGAGCCCAGGAGAGGCTATTGGTGAAAGAGCAGCCCAGTTGCAGCACAGGACCCCAGCATTTTGGAGATGCCAGTACTGTGGGATGACCACGAAGTACAGTAGCAGGTATGGAGTGGAACCAGCTAAACCTAGAGGACAATCTGTGTGCAGAGCCAGAGAAGTGAACCATGCCCTTTGGAAGAGCCACCCCCCACCAAATGGTAAGTGGATCCTAGACATTGAATATCGAGTTATTTACTCAGGGTTCGGTTTGTTTTGATTTGGTTGTGACTGTGCCCTGGTCCTTCCCTCTTGAAGTAAGAAAGTATTTAACTTATTTTTGATTTTATGGGAGCCCCCCCCCCTTGAGAAACTGAATTTTAAAAGAGAATTTAGGTTTTCAAAGAGACTTTGAGACTTTTAAATAGGCAGAGATTTAAAATGTTTGAATTTGTAAAGACTGTGGGACTTTTAGGACTCGGATTATTTTATATTATGATGTTTGTATTAATGTGTGTTCTTGGGGATGAAGAAGAAAGGAAAGGTTATGGCTTAATAGTGATGTATTTGTATGTCAAGTTAACAAGGGCTCAGCTGTGCTGGCTAGTTTTATGCCAACTTGACACAAAGTATAGTCACAAGAGAAGAGGGAGCCTCTATTGAGAAAATGCCTCCAAAACATCAGGCTGCACACAAGCCTGTAGGGCATTTTCTTAATTAGTGACTGATGGAAGATGGCCCATCCCATTATGGGTAGTGTGCAGGGAATTAATGCACAGCCAAGAGCTCCGGGAAATCTTAGTTATATGAAAGAAAAATCTCACTTTTTTGCCTGCTATGATAATAGCAAAAACTATCTTGTAACACCCAAATACCCTTGGATTTGATAGAGACATTCTGACAGATACGGTTAGTAAAGAGTACGTCTTTCAATAAAATTCCCATGTTGGAATCAATATTTATCGGTAGATTAATGTTTCTGAACTATAACTTTCTGTCATCGATATATATCTCCTCATTGCATAAAAGGACAAACGAATTAAGTGTGCTTTTGGAGTAAGCAGCTTTTTAAACCTTAAGTTATGTGATGAAGGGCATTCTATCATACAACTACACTTAAATAGACACATGGTAGGGATCACAGCAGAAAAATAACATGGGAATGCTTGCTCATTGATTTCTTATTTATTGGAATTGAAATGTGAGAACAGGGGAGCACTATGATGTGCAGTTGGCAAGACAAAGACCCAGCTCAGGAGAGCTGATGATACCATTGCTGGCTGCTTGCTAACAGGCTAAAGATCAAAATATGCTTGAGTTCCCCCTGAAGCAAAAGACAAAAAATTATGGCCAATATTCCAGCTGACTGGTCAGGCAGCAGGAACCCATTTTCATTCAAAAGAGTATCAGTCTTGTTTCATTTGGCCTTTACCTGATTGGATGAGGTAAATCTGCTTGTCTTTGCCTCCTACCTCAAATGTTAATATCATTGTAAATCGTGCTCAGGGACAGCATTCAGAAAAATGCTTGACTGAATATTTGTGCATTCATGGCACAGGCAAGTTGGCACATTCAAATTGCCCATCATACTTACTTCCAGAAATGAAGGTGAGATCTAGTCTTTGACATAAGGGAAAGATGCCCAAGACTCCTTTAGGCCTGAAGTGTGACTGAGGGAACATCGTTTTCTGAAGAAAAAACTTCATGGTCATGATAATTTTTCTACTTTCCCTCATATATTATTTGCTGTAGGCATCACATCTTTCTGGAAATTGGAAAGCATGAGCTGTATTGATAGCGTCTCTCTCACTTGAAGTTTGCTACTATATTTAACATGTCTTCACATGATGAAGATGCTCTTTCTGTTTCTATCACATTTTGTGAATGTACAGGTTGTGAAAAACCTGGCAGAGCAACTGCTTCCTACTTAGAGACAGAAACTGCATTTTAACATGAATTTTAAAATGCCAAGCAGAACTCCTCTCAGTAATGGTTCTTCAGCTAACCTTGTACCTCTATAGATTTCTGTTAGTTACCATTCTCCTCATGTTTAAAGGAACAAGCACGTACCTTATAAATCCCTTTGTCCAAAAGCAATTATATCATAATATTGTAATGATGTAGGGAGTTATTCTCATCTCTTTCCTTTTGTAAGAAAAAGGAGAAATATATTTATCAACGATTCCTCCAGTTATTAGACAAGTGAATATAACAAGGACTTGGGGTTAATCTCAACGTGATCTCAGGTTATTTGCATGGAGAACCTCAGAAACAGAAACTGTCATGTGAGTGCTGATCAGGTACCATGCCATATGTCTTGCATATGGTCAAGGCCAAGGAAGGACATGGAAGTCTCTGAGCTCACACAGTTGGTAGATAGAAGGTATCAGCAATAGATCAAGTGCTAGGAGCTCTTCCAAACGTGTCTCAGGTTCTGAGTAAGCACTCTGAAGTCTGACCGGGATTAAAGTCACTGTCCCATTAGGTGACACTTTGACTGTCTCATAATCCAGTATCTTAGATTATTTGCTGTGTAAAAAGGGAAACTTGCAAGTATTACTTTTAATTAGGAACTTACTAACAACTGGAGTCCAGAAAGCTCCCATGCTAACTCAGATGAATACTGGAGTAATGGATTTGAGCAAAAAGGGTGGCTTAGCCATGCACACACTGACTGGTTTAATTAATTAAGAAGTCATTTTTGACAGAGCATTTGCAAGTATGGGCTCTGTAACTACATTGAATGTGGTGGTCATGCTGTTATGTCTGGCTATTGGTTAATTTTCTCTTTGGAATAAATGTTGTTGAGTATTATTTACAGAATATATTCTTATTAAATAAAATGTACACAACTTAGCTAAATGCAAGAGGTAACTCAGACTTCTCTTCTAATACATGATGTTTGGGTCAATAGAATCAGCACAGTCTGAAACTATTGATCATACATCTTTCTCTTATCATATACTTAAATCAATTTAATTTTCCTGCATTCACTTTTGATATCTGAGGTGTTTTTATTTTAAAAACTTAAGGGCCTTTTAACAACTGTGGTCACAAGTTATGCACATCTACACAATACACTGAGAACCTGCTGCATCTAATCTAATTAAAAATTTGTCTCCCTTAAGAACAATCATTTATCTTGTAATGATGTATGGTTGATTTACTGAAAAAGCATTAAAGTGGCTGTTATCTACTTAGACATCTCTTAATTCTAGCAAGGGCAAGGTCACATAAAATCAGTAGAAAATATTATCAGGGATGTCATATTGTATGATTTGAAAATCAGATTTACTTACAGCAGTTGCAAATACTCGCATTGCTTGTCTCATTACATAACCTTCATTCCATGACACTGTTGTGCTTATGGGAGGGACGGGGAAGGAAAGCCTTGGACATAGTTGATATTTTCATCACAGTCATCCATCACTATAATGAGTAACCCAAACCCCTTTGAAAATAATATATCTGGCCATGCACAAATTCCAAAGTACTGACTTCTTCTGTAATATGCTTTGAGAGGCATTAATATGAATGTTATGCTAATTTGTCTTCTTTTGACCTGGAGTTTATTTAAAATCCTAGAGGATTTTCAAGAGGCGATTGCTTCATTAAACTACCTCATGAAGCAAAGCTAACTTCGGCTTGTTTTATTTTATCAGGGTGAGTTAATCTAAAAATGTGTTTGAAAGTGACTCAATGCAAGCTCTGACATTAGTCTAGTTCAACTGTGGCATTAGTTGAGGTCTAGAGCAGTGATTTACAGACAGAGTCAACAGGCTTGAATTTAGTTCCCAATGTGATTACTTTTGTGTGTCCTCAGGTGCATTACTGATATTTTCTTTCCTAACTTAGAAAACTTCAGAAAGTGAAAACTGTTTAGCTCACTGATTGGTTCATTCATAAAATATAATGATTTTCAAAAGGTCTTAGGAAAGTCCCCTAGAATGTAGTAGGCATGAAGTATAAAATTATTGCTAAAGGTATGCTAATTTTTTTCAAAACCTGAATTTATAACAAAAAATTGAGTAGGAGATAGCACAAGCAAATATTTACATGAAAACCTTTCTTCTCATAGCCTTCACCATTTAGCATTTGGACTGTAAATTTTTAAATATTCAAGATGTAGAAATTTACAGTAAAGCGTTATGACAGACTATCATGGAAAAGGAAAGGGTGTTTACCTCAGATGATTAGTTATCTTCCTCCTTCTGTGGAAACAGCATCCTCAGGTAAGCAATGGTAACATAAGGTTTGGGAGGAGGCGTCTATGACTCGTACATTATGGAACAACAACATGAAGAGGTCGAGGAAAATATAAATCTACAATTTTGTGGGTATGTATGAATAATAAGTTCAAGGTGAGAATTTCAGCATGCATTTGAGAAACTAAAGTTTAACTTCTAGAACAGAGCTCTTATAGGACAAGAGAAATTGAATATTTATGAGAGTTCCTAGACACTAGAAAAATAATACAATTTGACGTGCTGGAAAACAGTGGCAATTAAGATATCCAAACTGAAATGTAAGCTGTAATTTAAAAATGGAAGAAGTAATGATAATACTAAGTAGTTAAAAGTATCCTTCCTTCAGGCTGTTCTGCTTCCTTCCCTTCTTCTCTTCATCCCTCATTTTTTTTGATTGAAAACACACATGTCACCACCACAACTACCACCATCACCAACAACTTACTTCTATTGTTCTTTTTCTCCTTCTGAATTTCTCCCTCCAATGTCTAGGTCACCCTCCTTTCCTTTTTAAAGGAAAGATGCCTTCTTCCTTAGGACTTCCACCCTCCAGTCATACATCTGTGTGTCATATGGTACCTTCTATCTTGCAGTAAAGTTAATTCTTCCTAGGAATTTTTTATCACGAGCTACAGAAGAAACCAAAACATTTTCTTTCAGGATCTTTGGTGTTTTAGATGCATCACCTCCTAAATCCAGATGTTACTTATGCAATTGTGTTAAGAGGTGAGGCCTCTAAAGAATGACCAGATCACTCTCATGGGTGGGTGTAAGGCCTTTATGGAGGGTGTTTTAAATAACATTGAGTTCTCTTTAAATTCTGCATTCCACTGGCATAGATACAAAGTTTGTTTCCCCTGGAGCTCATAGAAGTACGAGACCAACACTCATGAGAGAGCCAAGCCTACCAGCAGCACCAAGCTCTTCCTCCTTTAAGAATTATGAGAAATAGATCTCGTCTCAGCTAGTTTCAAGTAGTATGTTATCACAATATAAAAATACTGAACCAAGATATAGACACTATTTATGTTTCCACTGCTGCTAAAAAGGCAGATAAATAAACAAGGTACATTTTCCAGCCAAGTTACAAGTTATGTAACTACAAATTGCATAACTTTGTAGTTATAGATATATAATGAGACCCCCTTTTGTGTTGGGAAAAAATACTTATAGAGTGCAGTTGAACCAGAACTCTCCTGAGTTCTGTTTGATCTGTCTACCTTTCTGAATGCTGACTCAAAAGATACCATTTTGCCTTTTCTTTCTCTCCTGTCACTGTCTCTGTCTCTCTCTTTTTTGGTGATAATGGGGGCAATGGCCAGAGCCTACATATGCCCTATAGATTTGCCTACAGGCCAATCTCATGAAGGCATTTTCTCAACTAAGACCCCCTCTTCTTCAATATGCCTAGGTTTTTCTGCCATGTTAACACAAACCAACGGGAACACCTGGTACTTGGTGATGGTGGCCACTTTCTAATATCCCTTGGTTTTGTGTCTATTTAAATCTATTGCCAATTTGGAAATGATGCTCTTCAGTTTGTTGCTATTATGTTTTTGGAGATCCTTCTTTGTTCTGTATATCAGTCCTTTGCTAGATGGAGTTGATAGTTTGCAAACATTTTCTCATTCAATAGTTTTTTCCAGGTTGTTGATTGTTTCCTGTGCTTATCAGATGCTTTTAATTTGATGTATCTGTGCCTTGGTGGTCTGGTCCAAAAGAGCATTTCTCTTTCCTGATATCCAGAAACATTTTTTTTTAATTTTAATATTTCTGTATGTATGTAGTTTTACAGTTTCTGCAGTTGATTTTTTTTGTTTTTTTTGTTTTTTGTTTTTTGTTTTTTGTTTTTCGAGACAGGGTTTCTCTGTGTAGCTTTGTGCCTTTCCTGGGACTCACTTGGTAGCCCAGGCTGGCCTCGAACTCACAGAGATCCGCCTGGCTCTGCCTCCCGAGTGCTGGGATTAAAGGCGTGCGCCACCACCGCCCGGCTTCTTTTTTTTTTTTTTTCTGCAGTTGATTTTTATAATTGGTGAGAGTGATCTAGTTTCACTTTTTTACATTTAGACACCCCATTTCCCTTTCACTATTTAGTTATCTTTTATCCAGTGTGTGCTCTTAGCACCTTTGTAAAATCATTTGGCAATGGGTTTGTGGATTGTCTCCAGGACCTGCCCAGCCAGATACGGTGACATCGAAAACAGCTTTCTTGTTGCTGTTTACAGTGTGTCGTCTTGGTTTACCATACCGTGGGCATGTACCGTGGTACCCCAGTTTGCATCTCTAGCTCTTGGGAAGCCTATTTGACACATTGAGAGACATTGCCTTTAGTGTGCCTGTGGAGGGTCAATTTCCAGAGTCTTTTATTCAGCTGCCTTTATATATTACCTCCTAGGTTAGGAGTTTATGGTTTCAAAGGAAAGATGCTTAAGCAGATATGGTTAGGAAGTTTTTTAAAAAAATGAACTCAACAGATGTCCATTAGCCAAGATGATGTTGATCTCTGGAATTCCAGTCTAATGGGGATACAAAGCGACACACAATCACATTGTCTGGGTTAATATGTAGTGTACAATTTTGAGTTACTTACATGTGTTATGCACTGTGTCCATTTCTGGGAATTCAAAGATGAATGGGAAATGGTTCCCTTCCTTGAGGAGGTTATCATCCCGAGGGAAAATAGGTGAAGAAACAAATCCACCTGGCCTAACAAAATCCTTTAAGAGATGTAGGAGTAGCTTCACTGAACACCTGACATTTACTTTGTGACCTTCACTTGACATAGCAGTTATACCATAAATAAATCAGACTAGTGATAGGAGTGCCCTGGCAGGAAGAGGAACAAGGAAGCTCACCTCATGGAGAGAACTCAGAGGGCTTCTGGAGAAGTAATGAGACACTAACCTAGGGAATAAATGGGAACAAACTTATGCAGAGTTTTGAAGAGCACACTAAAAGATTAAACTATGTCCTATATGAACTTGTTCACCCTTTTTATTATATTTTTCTTTGGAAAATGTTCAACTCAGGTTTTTTTTTTTTCTCTCAGTTATCCATCAACCGTTTTTCAAATTACACTGATTACAACCCCAAGGTATCTATCAGCTTTATTTAAATCTTCATTTTTATATCTGAGTCTCTTCCTCTTTGAAATAAAATTATCCTGTCTGTTCTCTGCTCATAGATTCTGTTCCTTTGGATCTGAGTTCATATGAGATGGGAAAGGTGCTGCAAACAACAGAGAGGATGATGGGATGATTGTGACAGAGAAAGAGACGTGATGACAGAGAAGAGTAAAAGGAGAAGTATTAATATTCTGGGGAAATGGGGAAGACAGGAGGGAGAGAGAGACAGAGACAGAGAGACAGAGAGAGATAGAGAGAGAGAGAGAGAGCACACGCACAAGGATAAATGAGCTGGTGTGATACTGCAGTGCCTTGTTCTCTAAGATTGCCATAAAATCTCCGGAACAAGCTCAGAAGTGACTGAGGAAACCATAAGCAATGAGTTGAGAGGTGAAGGATAGTAGATCTATGCTCCTAAATCCCACTAGGAGCCTCCAGAAAAGCAAGACCTCTCTCTCTCTCTCTCTCTCTCTTTCTCTCTCTGTGTGTGTGTGTGTGTGTGTGTGTGTGTGTGTGTGTACATGTGTGTTGCAAACACCAGCTTTCCATACAAGATGAAAATGCAAAATATCCCTAGTGCTCCAGAAATTGGTACCTTCTTGGATCACTAAAATGTCATGACCAAACCACAATACAAGCAGTTCCACAGCTTACCTCACAGGACCAGCTGCAGCTCAAACATGAGCACTCTGAAAATTGTACACAGAACTCCCTCCAGCAATGTGTAAGATGTATGTGAAATAAAGGATCCAGAATATCTTATGTATCCAAGTGTCTAAAAGTAAAAAAAGAGGCCTCAAATATAGAACTCTTCTAGAGAGAGTGAGTGAGAAAGAAGAAATGGAGCGAGAGAGAGAGAGAGAGAGAGAGAGAGAGAGAGAGAGAGAGAAAATGAGTTTTAAGTCACCAGACTTTTGAATAATAACAAATTGCAGTGGAGACCTACAGCATACAGAACTAACAGCATGAAATGTGTGAAACTGGATCCTATAGGACTTATCTTATACCTAATACCTACCACACATCACACAACACAGTTACAGCATCAGGAATTTCAGGTAGAAACTGCTCAATGTAAGTCTGATCTTTTGATCAATGTTATCTGGGCAATTGGAAAGGAGTGATCTGGTGTTAGATATACTCAAAACCTAGATCAGATGGAAACATTTGCACTTTCAATTTCTCATGGGAGCACCATGAAAATGATAATCAGATTCACATTAATATATCAAAGCATTTCATGATGTTGTGAGCCGAAGAACAATGGGATGGGCATCATTTTATAATCTAATGTGCACTTTTTTTTTTATCATAGACCAGTGTACATACTACTTTTTATGATGTCCTTGTTTTCTTTTTTTATTTAAAACATTTTTATTCATTTTACATACCAACCACAGATCCCCCTCTCGCCTAACCCCCCTGCCCCCAAACCACTCCTCATCCCTTCCTCCAAAAGGGTAAGTTCTCCCATGGGGGGACAGCAAAGCCTGGTACATTCAGTTGAGGCAGGACAAAGCCCCTCCCCCCCCTGCCTCAAGGGTGAGCAGGGTGTCTGACCATAGGCAATGGGATCCAAAAAGTTAGCTAATGCACCAGGGATAAATCCTGATCATACTGCCAGGAGCCCCTCAAACAGACCCAGCTACACAACTGTCTCCTGTATTTATTAACTGTTTTGAATGTAAGACTTGGTTAAAAGCATTTTTAAACTCCTGGGGAAAAGTGAATTGGATGTTAGTTAAGGAGCATGGGAAATGATCAGATATGAGGGTTTATTAAGTATTTGAATTACAGGGGTCATCAAGGTGGCTCAGTGTGTAGAGGAACTTGTCATAAAAACTGACAGACTTGATTCCATTGCTAGAACTCACGGGATGGAAGGAGAGAAAGGTCTCCAGCAAGTTCGTCTTTCACCACAGACAAGCTGGCAACACGTGTGTCCACACAAATACACACACACACACACACACACACACACACACACACACACACACACACTTACATATAAACACTAATCACATCAATGTTAAAAGTTGAATTACCAAAAGTTCCATCATTCACATATTTGTAGCTTTCTTTACCTGACCACACTCATACATGTATACTATAGTTATATGGAAAGTCTAATAAAGAGAACATTTTCAGACATCTTCAGGTAGATTTCAAAATTGCATCTGCTGTCTGAAAGAAAAATCTAAAAATAATTGGAGCTTTGGCACATTCTGCCTACTGCACCCCATCCAGGATTGGCAGTTGTTTGAATGCAAGACACAAAGTCTTATAATGTTATTTTTCCCAAGTGTTAAAATGACTCAGTGGTTAAGAGCACAACTGTTCTACCAGAGGACCTAGGTTCAATTTCCAGCACTCACATGGTGGCTAACAACTGTCTGTAACTCTAAGATCTGACACCCTCACACAGACATACATGCATATACCAATGCACATAAACTAAAGATAATTTTTTTTTTTAAAAAGAAAAACCTTAACTACATTTTGCTATTTCAAACACAAGCACAAATATAAGAATTGTGGACTTTTTTTTTTAAAAGTCCATATCCCTTGCCCAGGGAATACTTTGTGTAGATGTGGTATAACAGGCAATAGTTTTCATCAGTGTTTCAATTTCCAGTGAGAAGGCAGATGAGTCAGTCACAGTTTAAGAAACACTAACTTAGAGTGACCAGTCCTAATGACTGACCACTCTGACCATTCATCAGTTAAGATTACTCAGTTAAGAATGATTATTTTCTTCAATCAGCTCACTCGATATGAAAGATCATTTGAATCAAATGCCCCTTCTACTCCAGGTGTAAACAGAACCTTGCCTAGGTCTTTGGGTCAACATCTGAACTTTCGACTGCTCGATTGCTGGATCTATGAAATAGTAACTATACTTCTTTACAGCATTGCTTGAAGAAAGAACTATTAAGCCATTACAAAACAGGGTTTAAGTGTGAATACTGAGCAGCAGAATGCTGTCATTGTATTATGGAAATTAAATAATTAGTATGAGGAGAACTGATTTCAGTGTTGTATAAAAGTATGTGTTTCTGCCTGACAAGGAGTAACTTGAGTCTGATATGATTTGATCTCCTATTTTTATACTGAATATGCATTACTGGAAATAGGTCACAGCAGGAAGACAGATTAAGGCAGTTTAAAGGAAAATAGAAACTGTAGAAACTATAAAAATAAATTTGCAATTACAATAAGAAAGCAGAGCTGTCTCCTTCTCCTTGTTTACTCAGCAGGCCAAGGGAGCCCCCCTTCCACTTCACACACACAGTTAACTCTTGCATCACCAGAAGCCTCATTCCACACTCTGAGATGGCAATGGACATCCCCCTTCTGATTTCAGGATGAGAGCAAAGAGTGATTGGCACTCTGTCAGTAAGCATGGCATGAGGGCTTCATCAGCAGTAAGGCAATAAGGCAGAGTCTGCTGACAATATAATTTCAAAGACTGATGAGAACAAAGATCAAAACAAGAAGGAAGGAAAGGAGAGAATGATGGAGAGCAGGAAGGAAAAGGAAGAAAGGGAAGCAAAATGTGTAAAGAAGGGAAGACGGCCGGGTGTTGGTGGTGCACGCCTTTAATCCCAGCACTGGGAGGCAGAGCCAGGCAGATCTCTGTGAGTTCGAGGCCAGCCTGGACTACCAAGTGAGTCCCAGGAAAGGCGCAAAGCTACACAGAGAAACCCTGTCTCAAAAAACCAAAAAAAAAAAAAAAAAAAAAAAAAAAAAAGAAGGAGAAGACACAGTACTGGGAGCTTTTGACACCTGAATATTGACTACAATCGCAACTCATTTGATTGTGACATTGTATTAGGCCATCCTTTAAATATCATATGGTAATTAATTTGATATTGTTCTTCTTTCACAGCGTTCTAGTCATCCCAGCTTAATTATTCCCATAGGACCCATGTCTGGGAGTTTAAACTTGCTATTTCTGCTTCCTGATCCTTTATTCCACCAAATGCCCAAACAGTTCCCTCCTATTCTTGAAGTAGAACTTCTAAAATGACATGATGAAAACATCCCTGGCCTCTGTATCTAAAAGAATGCCTCAGGGCTTGGCAGTGGATCCCCCTGCTGAATGGAAGCCTTGGCCTCCATGGAGAGGGTACTATGGGATACACAAGTTGTTTTGTATTTACAGTTGACAAGGGGACAGTAGTATGAGGACACTTCACAAAACTAGATCTAGGAGACTAACACGATACAGAATGATTAAGGACCCAGGTACAGTTTTGTGGTTATTCCTTTCACTCTGGAAAGCAGCTAGACTGTTTGGGAATATTGCTGTAAGAGCCTCTGATTATCATAGGGTCCTTCACCAAAAGTTCTGGTCAAGCCAATGCAGGCAAACATTAGAGTTCCAACAGAAACAATATGGCAGTTTTCCAGGGCTCACACAGATGACAGTAATAGCTGATGGTAATGACCACACTGGGATTTTTTGAAAGTTATTCAGCTACGAATAGTCATAGAACACCTGGGAACCATGAGTAAATGTGCCTTTCTTATAACATAGAGTCATGTTCTCTTCAGTTTCTCTTGAATTAAACATTAGATGCTTCAGGCAGAAAGATGATTGGCAAGGTACCAAGTTTGTCTAGTCTGCAAGGAGACATGAAGGCTTCTTGTTCTGGTCCAGATATGCCAGGGAATTTCCAGGTAGTATGTGACTCACACTGTGGTGACTATACTGGTAAGGTCCCAAAGCCACTATTCACTCAGGCCCCATTATGGGAGCCATATCTTCAATTTACATGAGGGAGGCTAACACACTGGACTAGCTAGCCAGTACTGTAGTATACTAATACTGTTGAATGCTCAGAGATTCACCCAGTCTTCAATAAAGAAGCTGAGGAATTATAGTCAATTAATTCTTTCTACAGTCCTAGCTTTTCTAGACAGTGTTTGTAAAAACAAAAAACAAACAAACAAACAAACAAAAAAACCCAAACGTTTCAGACTATTGAAACTTGGAAAACCATCCTGAATGTTATCAATGCCTTGTTTTCTATCCTAGGAGCATCAAGGGACTCGGATCAATTTTTGATGATCATTAGACTGGTGTGATTATCCCAATAGTCAACTTAATTGGATTAGTGAAACTGATTTCTGAGTTTGTCTATGAGCTTTTTGCAGAGACGATTAGATTGTGAATGCTCTCAGCTGATCAATAGTTTAACCCCTTGATAGACTCTGTGATTGCCATATAGGAGGAGGTGAAAAGCAGGCAGGTGGGGACTTTGCGGGAAACATGTCATTGGGGGTATGTCTTCCATCTGTCTGCATTTAACCTTAGACAAAAGGCAGAGAAGGGATAGCTCCTTCCTCTGTTCCCCTTTCTGTGTGTGTTCCTATTCCTGTGTGCCCTTTCCTGTGTGCACCTTCCTGTGTGCCCCTTCCTGTGTGTTCCCCTTCCTGTGCGCTCCTTCCTGTGTGCACCTTTCTTTTCTCCTGGTGGCCATGACATGAGCATCTCTGCTTCACTATGTCTTTCTCACCACGATGGGATAAAAGCTCCCCTGAGCACCTGAGCTCAAAGAAATAACCCCTCCCTTAAGACGTTCACTGGTATTATGGTGACCTGAGAGTCACAACTGCACATGACTTTGGTGGCAGATTAGACTATTCCTCCAGAAAGGATAGAAGATTTTATCCTAAAGATAACACCAAGGACTTGTGGGAGAGCTCCTTGCTCTCCGTCTGTTTGCCTAAAGGGAGTAAATAGGTTCATGAAGACAAAAAGTAGCCTGGTCTCTGTTACATCAGAAATAGCAGTTTGCCCACCAAAGACATTAGTCATTATGAGTGCAGAGATTTCACCAGAGATTCCCACATGCATGTGCTTTATGAACTATTCTATCCACTTTTCTTTCTTCAACTTGTTATCCCTCAAAACTCAGGATGCTTTTGTTCTCTGCCTTAGGTGCTGTAGAAGTTGGTATTCTTATCTTTGAGACATTCTTGTTTTTTTCATTATTTTTATCAGTATGCCTATAAATAACTGTTTTTTTCTTGTTAATATATATTCTATTACAAGGATTCATCCCAAATACAAATCTATGGAAATTGAAGACAACCAATTTTCTTTCCCTTCTGCTTTCATGCTCACCACATTAGAAAGCCTCTTGCGGGCCCCAAGGGAGAGAGAAATATTAATTGACAAGTGAGGGAATACTTACAGATGTGTGGAAACTTCAGTGAAAAGGGAGAAATTGTTGTCCAAATTCTAGGAGTCTTTTCTATGCTACTTTAAGAAATGCTGTTCAATTGTGTGTGTGTGTGTGTGTGTGTGTGGCAGGGGGGGGATAACAATCCCTACACAGTGATGCTGTGCTGCTTCAGAATTAAACCAGGCCACACCCAACAACCATTGTTTTCCTTTCCTTCTTGCCGTTCAATAATTATGTTCCAGGTTTAGTCACAAACCAAATCACAACCTCCCCTCATGTTTATTTTGCACTAACTTGGGAATTTTCTTGCAAGACAGGTGATTTTATTCTTATGAGTTTGTTTATTCACTGCTCTTGTTATTGTCTTTGTTACTCATTTCGTGGCCTCGCTTACAAATGCTCATCTGCATTTTTTTTTTTTTTAAGTTCTCTTGGACTGGAGTTAGACAAAAGAGAAAGGAGGTAGTGTCAGAATTAGGGCAAGAAGACAAGGTGCTATGGTCAGGGAGCGAACTGTCTCCTAAGAGCTGAAGTGTTGAAGGTTTGTATTCCAGATGGCAGCACCATGGCAAAGTAATTTGCTCCCAATAGTGCTCACCTCATCAAAGGGCTAATTCATTTCAGACTTCATCACTGAATCAATGATTAGATGGTGAAGCCTGGTTTTGTTGCTGGCTTGGGGATCTGGGCCAGACTTTTTTCAGGTTCAAAGTGCTGAAATAAAGGCTCAGACAGATTGCAAAGTACCAGGGAACTTTATTCAAAACAAAGTGATAGTACAAATAAGCGATGCTGTCAAACGTGAAAGTGGGCCACATGAGTGAAAGAGTCCTCAAGGGCCCTGAGTTCTATTTAGGGCTTCCTTTTAAGAGGTGCAAGAGAAGGCAGAGTTCGGTTGCTAAGGGCCGTAGCAAGGGTGGTCCTCTGTTTTATTGAAGAATAACTTAAGTAACACATACTTTTTCCTGCTATAAATGTCCCTTGCAAAATGCATCCAATTTTGATCACTTAGAAGACACAGTTTAGCTTATTGCTCATGTTCCTAAAACCAGTTTAAGCTGGATCCACTACTGCTCACAAACTTGGATATAACGAGACTAGGACTGATTGGATCTGTCTAAATTTGATGGGAAGAGAAATTTATTTCATTTTTTTAAAAATAAGTTTTATATACATCTCAATGCAGGTGATGGTCTTAGCTAAGTGTATTGTACATGAATAATCTGTGAGGTAAATACCTAAGGATGCCAGATGCATTATTAGAATAGAGATGTATACATAGCCTAGGTTACTTAGCTAATCCCTATGCTTCTTTACCGTATGCCTCTGAGTGATGTATCTTGTTCCTGGTCCTTAGCTCTGCCTGTCTCTCTTTGTTTCTTAGATGCCATGAGCTTAGTAGTTTTCCTCTGCCATGATGTACTACTGCCTTGCAACAGACCCAGAAACACTGAGCCAGTGACCTCGGATTGAAACTTCTGAAACAGTGAGCACAAATCATCCATTCATCCCTACAGTTGCTTCTGTGAGGCACTTTATCCCAGTGAAGCAAGAATTGATGAACAAAGATGGAATTAACAAGAAAGGGTGCTGAAGAAGGTGTTGGCTTTGAGATGGCATGTTAAAATGGGATAATCATAGTAAGCCTGGAAGAGGTAGAAAAGACACAGAATGGTATAAAATAACTTCAAGAATACAATCACTAATGTGTCCACACCATTCCATTATTTCTTTCTCTTCTTTTTGGAATACAGAAAAAAAAGGAAGTTAAGGATGGGAGAGGTAATGAGGTCGGTTTAGACTATAAATACTCCTGTTATTATATAGACCAACCACTATTTTGTCTGCAAGGACACTGCTAGTTTTAAGCTTTCCAGAGGAAACTGTAAATCAAACCCACTTGGAAGACCTATCCTTGACCTAACCTATATCTGTGTCTACCTTAACTTAATCTGATTTTATGACTTTTATGAAGCTCTTGGTGCCTTGAACTTAGAAAGACACCAAGGTTATCTAAGATAAATTATTCATTGTGTATTGACTTGTCCCAAAAGAACTTTATGTAGGCCAAAAGTAGTCTCACTTAAAGCAGAACAAAGCAATCAAACAAAAAACCAAAACAACTTACGATGAACAATTCATTTGACATGGGTGTTTTTGTAGCACATTTACTCATGTCCCATGAGATAAGCCTACATGGGCTCACTTGAAACTGGAAACGATACATTAAATAATATAATATTCCTTTATTACTACTCTATTCCCTTCCTTTTAAATTTTAATTTATTTATTCTTGTCTAATAGATCCTAACCACAGTTTCTTCTCCTTCCCCTCATCTGAGGACCTCCTCCCCATCTGCTCCTCTTCCTCTGTTTCCTTTCAGAAAAGGCAGGCCTCCCAGGGATATCAACCAAACATTGCATAGCAAGTTGCAATAAGACAAGGCACTTCCCTCATATTTAAGCTGGAAACTGCAGCCCAGTAGGAGGAAAGGATTCCCAAAGCAGGCAAATGAGTCAGAGACAGCCCTTGTTTCCACTGTTAGGAGTCCCACAAGAAGACCAAGCTACACAACCGTAACCTAGGTCAGATACATGCAGGCTCCCTGATTATTGCTTCAGTCTCTGTGAGCCCCTATGAGTCCGGGTTAATTGATTCTGATGGTTTTCTTGTGATGTTCCTGACCCCTCTGGCTCCTACAATCCTTCTTCCTTTTCTACTGAATTCTCCAAGCTCTGCCTAATGTTTGGCTGTGGGTCTCTGCATCTGTTCCCATCAGTTGCTGGGTGAAGCCTCTCTGATGACTATTATACTAGGCACCAATCTATGAGTATAGCAAGTAGAATATCATTAGGCACATTACGTTGACATTTTTTGCGGGGGGGCGGGCAGTCATGTTTAGTTCTATCCTAGGTCTCTGGGCTATGGGTTCTGGCCCTCGAGGCAGTGACAGGAGTGGTTTCTCTCTTGTGACATGTGTCTCAAGCTGGACCAATCATTGATTGACCAGTCTCATAATTTCTGCACCACCTTTATTCCAGCACATCTTACAGGCAGGACAAATAGTATGCCAAAGGTTTTATGGCTGGTTTGGTGTCCTAATCCCAGCATTGTAAGTCTTGCCTGGCTATAGGACATGGCCAGTTCAGACTCCTTATCATCCATTACTAGCAGCCTTAGCTAGAATCAACGTCATAGATTTCTGGGAGTTTCTATTGTACTAGGTTTCTACCTGGTCCCCCAAATGCTCCGTAGTTCCAGTTGTCTCTTATATTCCTTTCAATGAATACAGGTTAGTGATTTAAAAATCAAAACCAAATAATTTTCTCTAGAAGGTTTTATTTAATAGTTCAATATTCATTATATAATTAGAACATGTTTCTGTAAGTGAATCCCAACACTCTATCACATATTTATCCATTTTCCACCTATTATTTACCTATCTACCCAATTGTCTATACTTTCCCCATTCTATCTCCTCAAATCTTTTGTCCTTTCAACTCAGTTTATGCACTGCTCTGAATAGAGCACACAGTTCTAACTCTCACCTTTGGGGATGCAGTTATGTTAGTTAGGATTTTTCTAGTTGTAATCAAAAGGGGAAAACCACAATTCAAGTTACTTTTAGAATAAGAAAATGAGAAACAATATTAAATTTTTCTAACTCAGGAGAAGATGAAGCATATAAACTTGTTTCTGCATGGATACATCTGAGCATTTAGAAGACGATCTGATTTTGTTTTCATCGCTTGATCCTGGTGTGTCCCACTTTAATCCATAAATCTAGCAATACAAGTGTAAACAAACAGTTTATCATTTCCCCAATTCTGTACAGAAAAGAAAACAGAATAAATATTAACTAGACAGACAGTTATGGTTTCTTAGTCTGGAAGAGATGGTAACTTGGATCAATGTAGAGACCGTGGAAATGGAGAAGACAAAGGTAAGAAAAATATTCATGGACATTATTTGACAGAGCATATTGATTTATTGGTCATTTGGAAATGAGAAGGGAAGACAGACAAAAATACATTCCAGGTATGCAGTTAAAAATTACAGATGAATATTGAAGAAGGAACCAGGTAGCATGAAAGTGTGAAACATTTGCACAACTTCTAGGTAGGTATAGATGTTCATCATGTTCTTTGATATACAACTGAAACTCAGGGGAAGAACTGATTTGTAAATACAGGTCTATGGCTTATCAATATGTAAAACTGAATGAGCTATCTGGAAAAAGTGAGTAGAATGGTAGGATGGGGAAGAGAAAACACTACCATTCACAATATGAGAAAGTACAGTCTACCAAGAACATAATGGAAGAGCTGGCTGGCATGTGTATACAGAAATCTAAAGTATGCCATGATAAAATATCACATTTGAAGAAAGTGAGGGTCAGTAGTTAAAGGGAGCATGGATTCTCGCTGAGGTAAGACTGATACAGTATTTCTAGGATTAGAATTAGAAAACCCCGCTAATAGTCCTTTACAGTTAGAGGAAGATGGAGGAGGAGGAGAGAAGAAGAGTAGGAGGCAAGATTAATGGATAAGTTTTAGGAGTTTAGATATGAAAATATACCTAAATATATAATTGTGGTAATTTAAATGTAATTGACCTCCATAATCTTGTTGGGGTAGTGCTATTAGGAGGTGTAGCTTTGTTGGAGTGGATATGGCCTTGCTAGAGGAAGTGTGTCACTGTAGAGATGGGCTTTGAGGTCTCCTATGCTCAGGATAGTTCTCAGTGTGTCAATTGACTTCTGGATGCCTGCAAGATGTAGGACTCTCAGCCACTACTCCAGCACCACCTCTGTCTGCATGCCACTATGCTCCTGTCATAATAATATTGTGACAAATATAGACTAAACTTCTGAAACTGTAAGCCACCCCAATTAAATAAATATTTTCTTTATAAGAGTTGCTGTGGTCATAGTATCTTTTCACAGCAATAAAAACCCTAACTATGACAATAATAAATATTAAATTAGTAAGGCCACTCAGAGCAAATTATTTGATCTTGTTTAAATAATTATTAAGCCATTTTCATGAAAAGGAACACATTAATCATGAAGGAATAATGTATATCATTCAAATTGTTCTTCTATTTCAAAAGAACTTGTATTGGTACAGCATTGCAGGACGTACAGAGGGCTCAAAAGGAGAAACTAACACGGCATTTGGAATAGTGAAGACAATAATGTTGAGAAACTGGGCTGCTACACTTTAGTGTTTGGAATCAGTATGTCTTTGTAAATGATGGCGGCTCTAGGGAAGAATGACTCATATAGA
The DNA here is from genome assembly GCF_004664715.2 of Peromyscus leucopus. Lineage (NCBI taxonomy): Eukaryota > Metazoa > Chordata > Mammalia > Rodentia > Cricetidae > Peromyscus > Peromyscus leucopus. The sequence continues at coordinate 24,797,717 of NC_051073.1, read as the reverse complement.
GAGCAGGTAAGGACACAGAAATTTAGAATGCCCAGAAACATGAGGGTACATGTCTTAGTCTATTTGTTCTCCTGTACCAAAAATCCATACATTGAATGGCATATAATGAGGTATTATTTCCCACAGTTTAGAAGGATGAAAAATCCAGTATTAAGGTAACAGCTAATGTGTTTTTTTTTTTTTTTCTTTTTTTTGGCTCAAAGACAACCAGTTTCTCCTGTAACCTCACGTGAAGGAAGGGATGAGGGACTTTCTAAGTTCTCCTTTATGACCACTAATGTCATGCAGCAAGGATCCACTCACTGGCCCTCATCACTTTCCAAAGGCTCCATTAAAAATATTACAATTGATAGATTAAGCACTCAATATAAGACGTTTGGTCTATAGCAGTAAATTTATGGAGTACGTAGATGTGGAAGTATAATTTCTAGAACTAAGAACAGAATTAATCTGTTAGGCTGTTAGTGGCCACAAAGTTGTCAATTAGTGAAAAGTAGGGAATGGAAATTTGATGAATAGGACCAAATGAGATATTATGTCATAACTTAGCTTTTGAGGACATGTGTTTGGTGCACTCTGAATGGGGAAATCAGTGAGAAATGATATGTCACATAGGGGCACAGGATGACAAAATGAAGAGTAACGTTAGATAAAGCACATCTAAGAGACTATTGGCCTGATTTTGGATGCACATCACTATATGTATATTACTCCACTTATTAGCACACATATGAAAAGTTCTCTTTTGTCATTTGCTAACTGTATAGGTCAAACATTTCCTAATGATAATAACACAAGCAGTAGAGATCTGAAGTCAAGATCACTGTATAAATATTCACCTAACATTGATGCAAGCAACAAATATTTATTGAGCTAGCTATTATGTGAAAAGGTGTTGCTAAACGCTATGCAGTTTATAAGTTTGCGGTGGGAATACAGAGAATTATTTCTTTCAGCTTTTCCCTTCTCAATTGCTTATGTACTTGACCATTTTAGATGTGCAATACATTGAAAATTACTTTTTTGCCCAGGTATAAAAATGGATTAACGCTAATAGAATGTGGTACTTTGGGATATGTTTACACAATCTATTTTTTAGTTCTACTTATGTGTTTGTTTTTTAAATAAATAGATTTGTTTATTTATTTTACATTCTGGCTGCAGTTTTCCCTCCCTCCTCTTCTCCCTGTCTTCCCCTCCCCCCTCCACTGTCCCCAACCTGTCTCTGTCCCCATCCCCCAATCCACTCCTTCTGTTTCTGTTTAGGAAAGGGCAGGTCTCCTATGAGTAGCAACAAAACATGGCATATCAAGTTGCAGTAAGACTAATCACCTCCTCATGTATTAAGGCTGGACAAGGTGACCCAGTATAAGGAGTAGGGTCCCAAAAGCCAGTAAGAGAGATGCAGACAGCTCCTGTTCTTGCGGATAGGACTCCTGCAAGAGGACCAAGCTACACAACTGTGACAGACATGCAGAGTGCCTAGGTCAGTCCCATGCAGGCTCCCTGGCTGTCGGTTCAGTCTCTGTAAACCCCTAAGAGTTATTTGATTCTTGTAATGTCCTTGACCCCTCTGGCTCCTACAATCCTTTCTCCCCCTCTTCTGCAGAATTCTCCAAACTCCACCTAATGTTTGGCTGTGTATACACATTCTTATGTTAAAATATTCTAATCAGACTCTTTTCCATATATAATTTGTAATTTTATGAAAATTAGGTAATTTTGTATAATTTCTATTTAACTCTTCTTTGTTGAATTATAGCAAAGATTTTTTTCTTAAGGATATATATTAACAAATTTAGCAGGTCATATTTTTACATCTTTATTTTCTATTAAAAGAAAATTAACATAGGTGTATCATTTTTATGGAGTAAAGAAAACAAATCTGTTAATGTACTGTCATCTCTTGCAGCATTTATTGAATACCAATGAAACTGAGAATTAATAGAACTGTCAGTCATCAAATGTATATGTTTTGCGAATATATTTCTCTATATAGAAATGACCCTGCTGTTTGGTTCTTCTTTTTTGCAGCAGGCATGTTCATATTGAATAATGCTACAAATACTGTCAGTTTTAATGCCAACAGTAGATTATTTCCTAAACTTCTGATTTTCTTACAAGCATTGTAATAATAAACTCAGATGTTCAGGGAATGAGCCCTTCTTTCTTGATTTATTATGCTTACGACTGTTTGTGAATTTATAATAGAAATATAAATGATTGTATATATGTCCTGTGCCAAACACTAGACATCACAGGTATAAAGGTGAAAAGGCACAAATCCAGTCTTCATAAAAGCTTACAGTTGAGTTGAAGGAGTGAAATCCATTAACATATAGGCAAAAACCTGTGTGCTACATAGAGGGTAGTAAATGGTAATTCTGTAGAAAGCATGGCTACACAAAGTACTGGAAAAGACCAGAGAAAGGGCATTGGAGTTGAAGCTTGATATTGACGAAGGAGTAGGGGATGTGAAGTTTGTAAGAAGTGATATTTGTTGAAGTGCTTTAAGCTCCTGGTATGGGGATGAATTCACATTTGAATTGAAGGACAAAGGCAACACAAGAGCTCTCTTGTTCCCAATCCAGGAAAAATATGAGAAATTTGGAAAAGCTGAGAATAGAGAGTGGAAACAAAAAAGCAAGATAATGCAGCATCCTCTAAGTCATGTGGTGGTATAGATTTTATTAAGGCAGACTTCAGAGGGATTTTTCAGGGATGTAATTTCTTTACATGAGTCTGTTCATCTTCTACCAGGCATACATCAAAAGTAGTTTTAGGCCAATGATTGTGAGTTTTAAGGGCTACTAAAGGCACTTATTGTCAAAACCTGTCTTGTGACTATTCCAGTCCACCACCAATGGCTTTCATCAGCTTATACAGCAAAAGGAGAGGAAAGATTGCATCACATGGTTCTGCTTTAATCCATGTGTGATTGCAAGATCTCAGTAAGTCAAAGATGATCTTAAAAGTGATTGGTCCTGTGACAGTTGTCACAACATAATGACCCACACCCCAGGGTGAGTCCTTTAGATTAACGAACTTAATTTTTATTGGAGGAGACAAGACCCAGACTCCTCCCTTCTATTACTGACTTTGTAGTTTTAGGGAAATGACTTAATTTTCTGATTAGTTTGTTCTTCATATATAAAAAGAGGTGATAATAACTAAGCTTTATTGCTTTGATAATTGAAATTATGTAAAGTACCTATAATATTTGTGCAGAGTGAAAGCAAAACACTTTGAGATGTGATGTACTTTGGATTTTAGATGAGATGTATTTTGGAATTTAGATTATTTTTTGAGGCAGGGAATAGCAAATATATAATGAGGTATCCTAGGATGTGACCCAAGTTTAAATAAAAAAAGTTCATTTGTGTGCTATAAAATCTTTTGCTGTTTTTTTTTTTTTTTTTTTAAAATACAGGGTATCAAATCTAGGGCCTTGGCATGCTGGATAATCACTATATTACCGGGATCAATCCCTAGCCTTTCAGATACACATTATAGAAATAGCCTTATGGTAATTTGATGCAGTATTTTCAGTGTACCTGTCAGCTGTACTTAACTATGATTGCTTTGAACACTCTTGAACTTAGTGCGGTTGTGATTACCTGAGCAAGACCTGCATAAGATTAGGCCTATCAGCATTTCCTCATGGGTGGGAGTGGGTGGTGTGAGGACCCATGTCGTCCTGAGTGGTTGATGGTAGCCCACAGTTACTTGGAGAGGGACTGTCACCTTCATCAGTGATTTGGCAATTGAAATGTCGCCCATGTCCCAGTGAAGGACATTCCACCCACATTCACATAAGCAACCCTAAGAAACTTGGCAGACCCTCCCACCCCCACTGCAAGGGCATGAAAGATTGAGTGGGCTTTTCTGGAAGAAAAAGGTTTCTGAGAAGAGGGAGCAGGGATGAGTTGGATTAAGAATGACTGAATGAAGTAAATTATATTTATGTATGAAGCTGTCCAAGAACAAATTTTCTTTAAAAAAAAATTGAGTTTGAACCAGTTCAAGTTCTATATTTGTGAATTAGGAATGCTTAGTCTGTTTATTACTGTACTTTTATAATTATAATTCTATATGCTGCTTACTTCAAAGTACTCTTCTCCTTTTTATTTTTAATTCAAAGCATATCTATACACTCTCCAATGAAGATTGCTAGGAACCTTGCCCACTCATAACAAGTACTGGCTCTGTGAGCTCCTGGTATTTTCTTTCTTAGGTATCAGGACCAAGATAAGTACTTGCTTCTTCCCATTGTCGTAAACATTTAACTGGAAAAAGAAATTCACTACACTTAGTCCTCAGTTTCATAGAGTAAGAAGGGAATATCTTCGGTGTTACCCATTTAAAATCCCTTCCAGAAACTTACATGAGTCTTCTACCTCAGCAGGGTGCAATAGTTTCAAAGGGTTTTGTTCTTGAGATAAGTAGATTTGGGGCCATTGATCTCTATGTCTCTAGGTTTTAGCCTGTAGATGTTTCTAAAACATCTGTTCTGGGTGCTTCATAAATCCTTTCAAAAACATTTTTACTTTTAGTATTTTCCTATATATATGTTACACAAAATCCTAGGGCTCCCTCTGATATTTGGTTATGGGTATATTATGTACTTTGGTCACATTTACCTCATTTTCTATCTCTTACTGGTCTTGCCTTTCCAGTGTTCTTTCTACTAGGAAAGGAAGGGAGAAATTATGTAATTACAATCTCAAAGATAAAAGAAAAAAATATAGAAAAAATACGTTCTCCATATGAAAGAAAACAGGAGATATTTGTCTTTCTGACTCTGGCTTATTTTACATGACATGTTCTGCAAATGAAATAATAGTTTCATTATTTTATACTACTGACCCAAACTCCACTGTGTATAAAGGCCATGTTTTTATCCATTCATTTGTTGGACATTTAGGCTGATTTCATAACTTGGCTATTGTACCACAATGAGCATAGATTAAACCAAAAATTACTTCCAGATTTAAGAGTTTTGTATGATTGTGCCTCTTTTTAAAGGTTTATTTTATTTTTAATCATATGCATATGTGTGTGTGTGTGTAGAGGGAATGTGTATATGTGAGTATAGGTGATTACAGAATCCTAAAAACTCCAGATTCCCTAGAGCTGCAGTTCCAGGCTCTTGTAAAGTGCCTTGTGAGAAGGTGTGCTGGGAACCAAATTCATGTCCTCTGGAAAAGTGCTACGCATCCCTAACCACTGAGCAATCTCTACAGCCTCCTTAAGCTACTTCTTTCCATAATAAATATGGGCAGCACAAGTCAGTTTATAAACTTTCTCCAATAGTTACAACCTTTCCTTGTTATGCTTAATTTTACTTATATTTTTATTTCATCATTTCCACATCCTGAAGCTCTATAGGTTTCTTGTCACACTCATCTTTCTGAAGTGAACTTCCAGGACTTTGAATTCTTCAATTGGGAAGGCCACATACATTATCTGTTTGTAATCAAACATTTTGTCTAACTGGAAGAACTTGATAGGGTCAAATTAATCTTATCAAAGACTTAAACACACTTTGAATATTTCAATCTTTGATTTGAGTTGCCCAGGACTGGAACTAAATTATGCATAGTTGCTTAGAAGATATGTATTTGCATCACTAATTTGGGTCTTAAAATGTCTAGATTCTCTTGTTTCTAACTTCTTCAGGCAAAAATGATGGTTTATATCTTAAAACACTTTGGTTTAATCATGCTTTGTCAAAAGCAACCAATGACAACCAAGCAACATTAGCATTTGGGTAAAGTTCTAACATACATATTTACCATACAAACTATTTTAGCATTGCATACAACAGGCTTACATTATATATTGTGAGTGGCCACTGTTCAGGCTGAACCAATACTTCTCTCAACGTGAATACCAATTTCCAAAGTATAACGCATATTTTCAGAGCTTTATGAAGCCTGACTTTTAACAATCGGTTTTTGTATTTGCCAACTTTTCTGAAGTAAAAAAATAACCCCACAATTTCAGTGGTTTATACTTCAATTTTTCTCTTTCACCCATGCTAATGATATGTGACTGATGTGGTCTGCTTGCTGTGTTCCCTTCTCAGCTGCATTCCATGACCTAGACTATAGAGATCCCACTACAGGGGATGTGCCAATTCTCATTTCTGAAGAAAAATGGGACGAGTACATATTCAAGGAAGAAGAAAGCATTTTCACACAGAATGCAGAAGTTGAAGGCTTGCAAAGAAAATGCAATGTGCTACCCAAACCAAGTTGGTCTCCTTTTACTTTCCTCTCAATTGGGCAGTTGTTTTCTCATGGATCTTTCTCAATATTTCATATAATTAAGATGAGTGAAAATAATAAAGCTACCAGGTTTTCCAAACCCTGTGTTAACTTTAAGAATTTATAAATATTGTCACTGATGTGTTGGATACTATTATACCTATTCTGTAAAACTAGAGAATTGAACTATTAACAATGTAACTCACACTCTGTGGTGTGAGGTGAAAACAAAATGTGGACATAGGAGGTATGACAATAGAAGTTATGTGCTCTCTCTCTCTCTCTCCCTCTCCCCCTCTCCCTCTCCTTCTCTCTCTCTCTTCTCTCTCTCTCTCTCTCTCTGTGTGTGTGTGTGTGTGTGTGTGTGTGTGTGTGTGTGTGTGAGTGTGATATCTATGAGTATGGTGTATGTGTGTGTGTGTATGGGGGGGCTATGTATGTTTATGAGCACACAGAAACCAGAGGAGGGTATTGAATGTCCTGTCCTGTCCTATCACTCTCCAGTTTATTCCTTTGTAATAGGATTTTTTTTTTTTAACCGAACCCAGTGCTATACCAGAGGTCGTCAAGCTCCAGTGTACTCAAAGCCATTTCACTAGCCCCAAGTCATGTTTCTAACCACTTTACAAACTGCTTGCCAAATTGTACCCATCCAAAATATGGGTACCAGTTGGAAATTATTGTAGAAATAGTAACAATGTGGGATATATTGATAAAACATCCTATTAAAGGTAATATTAAAATCCAAGGACATTTCTCAAAAATGTGAGCTATTATTATTATTACCGCCACCACCACCACCATCATCATCATCATCATCATCACTGTGTAAGTGATCTATGGGTCATAATAGACCCAAAGCTTATGGGTCGAGCACTTTTACCCATTGAGACATATCAAAAGCTCAAAATCATGAGTTTTAAGAAAGGCTGGATGATGTTGAAAATGAACAGGCTTGTCCATCTACAAAGCTCCTTCCTCTTGCAAAAGGACAAGTAGCTGTACCTCTGAGGCTAAAGCATTTGTAGTTATGAGAGAGGCACCTGGACCAGGAAAAGCAATAGTAAAGAAGGGAAAAGACTGCCAATGATTTTATAGCTGTATTATTCAGCAAGCCAGCTAGATTGTTGTCCTTTTAGCCACCTATTGCCTGCAACCCTTGTTTCTACATTTAATTATTTATGTTTCTTTGATAGGAAATAATTGCTTAGTTAATCAAGTACTGCTTTAAAGAAATAGAACAATCTGTTTTGATTCTTTTGTTCAGGGGGAAAATCTCAGATAAATGGCATTTTCACTGCTCTCAATGTCTATTTGTAAATTTCAGTCTATTCTAAGTGAAAGCAAGTACTTAAATGCACCATCAAATTGAAGATAGACCCTCAGGAAAAGTGGTCTCATTTACATGCAGCTTGTAGTGCTTTTTGTAAGAACATGTTTGACTTTGCACTTTTCCTTGATAGCAAATGGGAACAGAATAAATGTAGTGTGCAGAATTCACTTGACAGCTTAAAAACCTTAATAGCATTTGGATTCTTTTCATGTTATATATTCCTAACAATGCAAATTTTCAGGGAGTAAAATTTCTGCTATTTTAAAGAAGGACACTTGCATGATTTCAGATTTCAGAGAAGAAAAAGTACTTCAGGTGACATATAGAGCATTGTAGAGCTATTTTGAAATAAAAGATCCCTGTATGTAGTTCTTGCTCAGTTACATTGAATTAGAAATTGATTATTTGAAACTGTGCATACTGAAAGTGGAAATAAGAGCTTTTTTTTTTTTTTTTTTTTTTTTTTTTTTTTTTTTTTTTTTTTTTTTTAAGGATCACTGTCTTGCTGTGTAGAAAATTCTTAAGGATCATATAAGGAAATAGAATACGATGGCATTTTCTCTGTTAAAGGTAAATCTATACAACATCTCTTATCTAAATAATTTACAGTCAGAAGAAAAAGTAGTCCTATTTGAAGATGTAGCGAAGGATCTTAAGGGAACTCTGGCTCATTGTCATGAAATAGTTACAAGAATTAACTCAGCATAAATTCAAGTCCTCGCCGCCATTACAACCTAAAGACACTGGCGTGAAATCTTATCATTTCATGTAAACTCTCTTGATTAACTTACAAAACCAGATGTCACAATGCAGCAGGCATGCAGCCTGTCTCTGGGTATAGGGTGAGCACGCAGCCGAGCTTGTCAGGGTTCTTGTGCACCTCAGCCTTTGCTTGAAGGTCTTTTAGCTCCTTCCACACAGATGCTGACTTTCTTTATGTAGCTCTTGCATGCTCCTGGAGAATGGAAGGATCACTGAAATATTTTTAAAAAATTGATTTTTCAAGCCACCTGAATTCTTTTCGGAATAAGAAGTATGAAGGGCAGGTCTCCGTAGCTTCTTTTACAACTAAATAAATAGTCTGGCTTTGGGCTTCCACAATAGTTTCTGTTAATTTTAACTTCTTCTTTATCAATGGTTCTCAACCTTCCTACCTTGGTGGTCCTTTAATACAGTTCCTCAAGTTGTGGTGACCCCAACCATAAAATTATTTCATTGCTGCTTCTTAATTGTCCTTTTGCTACTGTTATGAATCATGATGTAAACATCTGATACACAGGATATCTGATATGTGACCTCCAAAGGTGTTGCATCACAAAGGTTGAGAACTGCTGTTCTTTTATCTTTTTTTAAATAAGTATTTTGTTTATATTTTTTTACAACCTGACCACTGTTTCCTTTCTCTCCTTTCAGTCCTTCTCTCCATCTCCCCTTGACCACCCTATCCACTCCTTCTCTGTTTTGTTTTGTTTTTTTTTTTTGAGGAGGGCAGGCTTCCAATGGATATCAACCAAACATGGCATATCAAGTTGAAGGTTGGACAAGGCAATCCAGTATGAGGATAAGAGTCCTAAAAGCTGGAAAAAGAGTAAGAGACAGTCCCTGCTCCCACTGTGAGAAGTTCCACAGAAGACCAAGGCGTATAATTGTAACATATATGTGAGGGCCTAGGTCAGTCCCAGGTAGGCTCCCTGGTGTTGAAGAACCATTGTTCTTTATCAGTTTTGTATTTCTACCAGAATTTACTGGTAGCATATTTACTTTTGACCACCTCACTGTAAGGGATTGCCCCAAACATTTTCTCCAAGGAACAAAATATTCTTCAAAAGTTGATAGTAACATTATTCTGGTTTGCTTTGGTTAAATACATTTGAAATGATTCCCCTGGAATCATATCTGATCCTATAGGCATGAGTGATATGAGGAATTGTTCTGAACTGTGGTGGTTTGAATGTAATTGGGCCCAATAATCTCACAGGAAGTGGCACTCTTAGGAGGTGTAGCCTTGTTGAAGTATGTGTGGCCTTATTGGAGGAAGTATGTCACTGTGGGAGCAGGCTTTGAGTTCTCTTTGGCTCAAGTATCATTCAGTATAACAGAGAGTCCACTTTTTGTGGCCTTCTGATCAAGATGTAACCAGCACCACATCTGCTTGCATGCCATCATGCTCCCTGCCATGATAATAATGGACTGAACCTCTAAACTGTAAGCCACCACCTCAAATTAAATGTTTTTCTTTATAAGAGTTGCTGTGGACATGGTGTCTCTTCAAGAGATAAAAGCACTAAGACACAGATTGTCTCATATCATTTCAATAGTACAATGTTCTTAGAGTTAGCCATTTGGAATGATAAAAATAAAACAATTATGACAATATGTGTGTTTTCATAAACTCTCCTTTTTATAAATCGTTATGATCATTGTCCAAAATCTTGGGTCAGAGAGCACCAGAGAAATCCCAGATTCTCGTGTCCCTAAGTAAGGAATTGAGCAGAGACATACAATGGCAGCAGATCCAGGGGTAGTTTATTAAGAGAGTGTATTTCCAAGGTGGGAGAAGTGGGGTAGAGAAGAGAGGAAGAAGAAAAGTTCAGCAGCTCAGTCAGCCCAGTGCACAAAAGATGAGGGCTTTCATGTCTCCTGAGAATAACGGTGAGGCTCATCACATGACTCAGGGTCATCTCTGCATAGCCGACCTATCCCATGTATTTCTGCATGCAACTTTGTATATAAGAAGTCTCCATAGCATGTTCAGTCTGCATCCAAGGGCATGTATATATATACACATATAAATATAAATAAATACATACACCATATATGTATGTGGTGTATATATATATATATATACACACATATATATGTATATATATACACATACACTTTATATGTATGAATGTTCTGCCTGCATGTATGTCTGTGCACCTTGTGCACGCTTGGTCAGAAGAGGCATCAGATTCCCTGGAACTGGAGTTACAGATTAATTGTAAGCCACTATATGGGTGCTAGGAATCAAACTCAGGTCCTCAACAAGAACAACAAATGCTCTTAACCATGGACTTGTCTCTCCAGCCACAGAAGGGTTTTTGTATTAGCATCCTAAAGAGACCTAGGTAACTTTCAGATGCCCCAGAGCATTCTTGCATGTGTACCAGTGGCTTTAGCAGGCCTGGCAGTGGGAAGGTTTAGTCTTCTCTTTTTGTCAACTCAATGTTCTTAAGTGCTAACTAGCAGTCTTGGTGAGAAGCTTAGCTGACCTCACTCTCTGCTCTGTTTTCTTGCCTCAGTTGCAAATGAACTATAGTTGTAAGGAGTTACATAAGGAGATTTTAGATAGCTTTAATTTAATTTCCTTCAATAGTATCAACTTGCAAAATTATAGTACCAGATCACAACCAGGATATCCACATAGATAAGTTCCCTCTAACACTCAAGTTGACACTCTTTTTTTTCTTTGATTGTTATTACTACATATATGTGTATGTAAATATATAGGTATAGATGCACATATGAAACAATATATAGTATGTGTGTATGCATAAATATTTATAAATGCAAACAGCTGAGTCCAATTTGGTGCACGCATGTATGTATGGCTTCAGGTCTGGCCACTCTGCATTGGGCAACGAGTAAGGGAGTTCATCCCTGAGAGAGGCAAATTCCCTTTCTCCCAGAAGTCATTAGTTGTCTGTACTTTTAATCTTCAGTACCTACATAAAAAGCTTGGCACGACTGTGCCCGCATGGCTGTGCCTGCTGGTAACATCAACATTAGGGAGAAGAGTTGGGCACATATCAGAATCTTAACAACCCCCAATTCTCTAAGAGACCTTGTCCAAAGGCAGTAGGACAGACAAAAGCATCAGATACCCTGCTCTGGCCTCCCTGCATGTGTGCACACACACCACACATTAGTATTACCTGTCCATAACACACACACATAGAAGTGGTATGGAAATCAGAGGGTCACCTCTGATGTTGGCACTAGGCTTTCCCCTTGTTTTGAGATACAGTCTCTTCACTGTTCACTGCTACATTCACCAGCTTGCTAATGATCAAACTTCTGGAAACTTCCTTTTTCCACATCTCATCTCACTGTAGGAGCACAGGGACGATCGACAAGTGCTGCTAGACCCAACTTTGTGTGGATGTGAGGGAGTCAAGCTCAGATCTTCACGGTTGTTCTGCAGTCACCTCATGCTCCGAGCCCATTACGTCAGCCTGCATTCCATCTTGTTTTTTCAATGTTGTTTTTCAGTGTATTATTTTCTGCTTTTAGCAATGTTTATCCCCATAATGAGATAGAGATAGAGCATAGAAGTCATGCTTTATCATTATAGGATAGTAAAATCTTAATTTTATTTTTAGCTTGTGAATCTCTCCCACCAAAAGAACAATTATTTCAAACGCTTTCTGCTATATGCTTTGAGGTATATGACAGGAAATGGTGTAATATTTGCTTCCATCATCAAATATCATAATTTAATGTAGCTACCCTTATTTTGTGTATTTGATAGTTCCAAGCATTCTCCTATTCTTTTATTTTTGTTAGGAAAAGTTCTTTGAGGCATATTCCTAGCTACTTGTGCTGGTGGCAAATTCCTTAGTTTTCCTGAGGTTAGGTACGTTTTCATTTCTCCCTTTTGCCTGTGAGAATATTTCCCCAAACCAGAATTTGTGTCTGACAACATTTTTTTTAATTGCTTGGAAAATCATGTCAATTTCTGCATAGTTTTATGTGTGTAAGCTACCATCACTGGAATTTGTGCCCTTTCTTATTTTTTATTTTAGGGCTAAGGATATATGTATATATATCCTTATATATATATTATATTATATTCCCCCCAACTCATGGTTGCTTTGAAGATTTTCTTTAGTTTCAGCATATTTTTTATGTTTATGAATTAATTAATTAATTTTTTTTGAGACAAGGTTATTTATTGAGACAAGTGTAGAACTGGATGTCCTAGAACTCACTTTGTAGACCAGGCTGTCTTTGAACTCACAGAGATCTTCCTGTCTCTGCTACCTGAATGCTAGGATTAAAGTTGTGCACCATCAACAACTGGCTTTATTTCAGTTTTTTCTTTTTCTTTCCTTTTTTTTTTTTTGTTGTTTTTGTTTTTTGGAAAAAAAGGTTTCTCTGTGTAGTTTTGGTGCCTGTCCTGGATTTTGCTCTGTAGACCAGGCTGGCCTCAAACTCACAGAGATCCGCCTGGCTCTGCCTCCCTAGTGCTAGAATTAAAGGTGTGTGCCACCGCTGCCCAGCTTATTCCAGTTTTTAACAATTTAATTATGTGTATCTTGCAGTATTTTTTTGTGTTTATCTTGCTTGGATTTTGCGCTACTTATTTAGATTGGAGGACTGTTCCTTACCTTACCAATTTCAGAACGTTTTCTGTTATATCTTCTGAGCAATTGATCAGCCTCTTACCTTTCTCCTACATTTGTGAATCTGTAGTGACATAAATATTAGTTTGCTTTATACAGCAGACCTCAACTCTCAGCTGATTTCTCTGTAGCATATCTCCCCCACTCCTCTTTCTGTTTGACTTTTTTGAGCCAGGTTCTTTTCTAATAGCCATGGCTTTCCTGGAACTCACTGTCAACCAGGCTCACCTCGGAAGGAACTCAGAGATTTCACCTCCCTCTGCCTCCTAACTGCTGGAAGTAAAGGTGTGTGCCTCCACGCCCAGTAAGGTATTTTCTTTTGGTGGTCAGAAGGAATACATTTTCCAGTTCACAAATCTGCCTCTGGTCTCCTGTGTTCTGCTGCTGAAACCACACTTCATCACCATCATGTTCTTTCTGCTCCTGCGATTGTCACTTATATTATTCCTACTTGGTGACATTTCTGTATAATTTATTTGTTTTCATTTTGTTTGGTTGCTGTAAAGGGATTCTTGATTACTTGTTTCGATGTTTTAATGTCTTTGTCTTTGTGATTCATCTCAATACTCGTGAAAATGGATTCTCTGTTGTCATTTGTGTTGTGGCCTTACTTGTTTTTTATTTGATTTGTGTTTTCCAATAACACAATTTTTTTATTTTTTATTTTATTTTATTTTTTTTTTTGGTGCTGTGGGTGGAAACCCGAGGCTCACGAATGTTAGCCAAGCAGTAGCCAAGGCTACTGCATTATGCCTCTAGCTTGTATCCTGGGCATTTTGAGGTTCTGAGGTTACCCTTGGTTCTATGTAAATCTTCTATGTTAGTAGGCAATGCTCCCTTTAGATTTACTGCTGTGTTAGAATCTCTACTTACTTTTCTGAGCTCTTGCCATGTTAGTCTGGCCTGCTTCATTTTTTTTTCTGGTTCCCCTGAGTGCTTGCTGGACCACTCTGGCTCTGCCTCATAGGCAGAACATGCTTCTCTGTGCTTCCCACTGTTAGACTGAGTGTGGGGTATCCAGACATGGAGGGCAGAAAGTACATTTCCTCTTCTGTTCTTTGACTATTCTGTGACACTGAAACCTTCTGTTTACCTTTGCTATTTTCTTCCTCTCCTGTCACTGGATGATGTCAATGGTGTTTAATAAGTAATGTGAAAAAACTAAGGTCACTCAAGGGAAAATAGTGTACTTAGGTGACATTTGAATAGAGACCAGGATCAAGTGGGGAAGATCTCTTTAGGAAGTACTTCTTTAGGAGGAAGATCTAAGGAAGTACGTCTACATTGGTTTCTGCGTACTAGGTTATTTCAAAAGCTATTAATGTAGTCTGGGAGTTAATTAGCATGCATGCTTTTCCATCAATAAGAGAATTTTTGAAAAAGTAGAGCCCATGATTTCACCAAAGACAAAACTAGATTCCAAGTTATATCTTTTAGGCCATTTCATGAATGACATCCAGTTAATTATCAGGTACCACCATTGTTGACCAGATCCTAAAGTTATTGAATCTTTAGTTTTAAAATTGTCGGCTCAGCCATCCTAGAAAACCTACACAAACAAAAAATGTGATAGTGCAGAGTGGTTTTTGAAAATTACAGCTTCAACAGGGCCAAATACGGCCCACATCTCAATTTCAAGTGTTGCCTACTGCTGTTTTCCTGTTACAACATCAGAATTGAGTAGCTGACAGGGAAACTTTATAGTATGTAGAGCAAAAATGATCAGTTGCTCAGGATTTGTCAAGAGGAAAGAAGCTGACCTTTGCCATAGAGACAATTAATTTCATTGACTAATTGAATCATCCAATACTTCAATCATCCAATACTTCAATAATCACATTTTAATTGTATGTCAATAGACTTAGTTCATATGGCAGATAATTTCTACATATTTTAACAAAACCATTGGTTTTGCTTAATTTTAGAATCTGCTGCAGTATTCCAGAAAGAATAGGAATATAAAATTATAAACAAACTTTTCTCACAGAATCTTGATGTGGGGTTTTGCTGAGTACCATATCCTGAAAGATAAATTGGGCAAAGCACATGACCATAGTATTGAAGTTTTAAATGCATGCATATTAAACAAACCAAACTCAGTTCAATCAAATTGATAAAATTATTGAATTCTGAAGACACTGGAGACAACATTACGCATTCTTAAAAGAAACACAAAGGAAAACAAAATAAATTATTTTGATTAAAAACTATGGAGAAGTGACTGAATCTATCTGCCCCCTGAGGTAGATTGGTAGAGAAAATAATGATAATTCTGGAAGAAACTAAAATTAGAAAAGGGAATACTGGAGAATTTCTGTTTTGTTGGTATATTGTTGATGACAAGTCTTTTGCATAATTAAAATGTGGTTCAATGCTTCCAAAAGGTCATCTTAACTGTCACCATTACAATTCATGTATTTAATTTGGCAAAACCACCTGTTTTAAGTATCTTAGGAGTTGTCATTTAAAAGGCAGTCATATAGAGGTCCCTGTCTACCTGAGATCTGTTTCTATGCCTGGAAGGCAAACACTTTCATTAACTGCCCCTGCTCTTATTTTAGGCAAAGGTCATACTGATGACATCAGTAATCGCTAAATACCCTAAATAAAAGCATCCTGTGGGTTACAGGGTTTAACTCTGAGTCATTAGGCTTTTGTACCAAATAAGCTCTAACTTGTCACATGACACGAAATAATCTCTTGCCTCTAGGCATTATGGATCTTTAAAAGAACCTGAATTCTGACTGAACAGTGTAATGTATAGTGCTCAAACCTAAATTTTAAGAGGAGATTCTTTCACTGAGGAATGCAAAAATTTCGTTTTTTTTTTTTTTTTTTTTTTAAATTTAGGATGTCACTAGGCCATATGTGGGGTCAAAATTGACTCTTTAATCCTTCTAATTGCTGGAGTGGATGAAATATATTTTCTGAATTCTGAATCTTTAGTTGGAAACAAATACTCGAAGCAAAAGTGTAATAAAAAAAAAAACCCAATAAGCCTGTTTCTGTGTAGATCTCTTGTAGGCATGGAGAAGAGCAAATGAAGCATGAAGAGGAGGCTTGTAGTGAAGGCTTACGGAAGTCTTCAATAGAATAAAGTCATTGATGTCAGGGAGGCTAGTGACAGCTATGATAGGAAACAAGAAGGGTAACCAAGTATAGAGACCCACAGAGGTCTCTCCTAGTGAGAACTTACTTGGGGTCAGAGAATCTGAGCTTGCTTCACTCAGCAGGGCTGCATAAGGAGGTGATTTGACCACTGGTGTGGTTACCCGGTGGGTGTTTGGAAGGGTCTACATTCGGTGTGCTTTGATCTAGCAAGGGGTGGGGGTGTCTTTTGCCCTGCCCCTTGGCATTGTTATTAAAAGTTCTTTTGAAGAGGAAGAAGGGACCACTGGGTTTTGATCCTGTGTTTCCGTCTTTCTACTCTGCACTCTTTCTAACTAAAGGTTTCCTATCCCTCCCTCCTCCTCATAGGAACCCTTTTAAAAGGTGGGAACTGGCCTCCCACAACTGAGCTTAAGGGTTAAGTGAGTACTTCCTCCTGAAAAGCCTGCTTTAGAGTAATTTTTCCCCCTAATACTAGGTGGGAGATACCCTCACAAATTCTGCTGTGGGATGGTCTTTCTGTATGCTGTGAATATGTGTTGTTACTATTAATAATAAAGAAGCTGTTTTGGCCTATGTAAGACTGAATAATAGCCAGGCAGAAAATCCAAGAGAGATACAGGGAGAAGAGGCTGGAGTCAGGACAGTTGCCCGCCTACCCCAGAAGGAGCACCATGCCAGCAGACCAGTGACGTCACAGCCACATGGCAATATATAGATTAATAGAAATGGGTTAATTTAAGGTGAAAGAGCTAGCTAGCAAGAAGCCTGAGCCATAGATCAAACAGTTTGCAATTACTATTAAGCCTTTAAATGATGTTTTTTTTTTTTGTTTTTTTTTTTTTTTTTTTTTTTTTTTTTTTTTTTTTTTTTTTTTTTTTTTTTTTATAAGCAGCTGTGGGACCACGGGACAGAGAAGTGTCCGGCTACAAAATTCTTATATAAAACCGTAGCCTCGCAGTTTCCCAAGGTTCTTGTATACCTGCAGTTAATCAAAATAATCAACTCAAAATTATCCTTATACCCAAAAGGCAAAGGATGGAGGGCCATATTTTGGTTGCTGCTACTGCTTACATATCATTTTTATTCTTTTCTTCCCTAAAAATGTCAAGTGTGAATCTTCTTCCATCAGATTATACTATACAGTTAAGGCTGCCAGGAGCAGTGAATATAAATTTAAGGTGCACAGTTAAATTCAGATTTCAGAGAAATGCTTTTTAAATATTGGTGTCTGTCAAACAAACACATTGTTTATTTGAAATTCAGATTAAATGGGTTCCTCCACTTAACTCATTCATTTGGTGTTACATAAAGGGAGTGCCAACTTGTGTGGAAGACTTTAACTCCTGTGTTTCTCTTACAATTTCTCTTGCAATTCTCTCTAGTGATTGTGGGAGCCCATTTTCAGGTTTCCTAGTAGTTTTACCCAGGAGGTCTGCATGAAGAGGATGATTGGACCCAGGGCCTGAGTGCAGGTGTCTGAGATGGTGTGCGCTTGGCTGTGCTGGAGGAAGGTCTCGAGGCCTGATGGATTAGGATCCAGGCACTCTTGAGGCTATTCTGTGTTTTCTGTTTCTCTCCCCGTTTTCACATCTATCTAATATTTCCAGCTAATTCTACCCAAGAGTACTCTGGGGAAATGTGGGGCTGGTGGGTAACCCCCCCAACAAGTGATGTTCTTGGCAATTTTGCTGATCTCACAGATGATTTTATCAGTAGTTTATCCTCTAAGTTATTGACTTCTGCCCTGATTTTACTTTCCACCCAGCTTCATCTTTTGACCATACATTATATTTCCCCATTACTAATTGTGATGGCTATTCTTGGTTGTCAACCTGGCTACATCAGGAATGAAAACCCCAAAATGGAGGACACACCTATAAGGGATTTTTTTTTTCTTAATTTGAAGTAGGAAGGTCCACTTCTAATCTGGATCTTGGAGTTATGGAGACATATACCATTAGTCAGGATTTTGATTTAATCTGGGCCATCCCTTCTGCTGGAAGCCTGTATAAAGACGTAGAAGAAGGAAGCCTTTGCTTTACACTTTTTTTGCCCTTACCTTGCTGGCAAACCCACTCCCTTACTGGCATTAGAGTCTACTTTGGGATTCCGGCATATACTGAAGGCCAGCTGAGTCATCCAGCTTCATGGACTGAGCAACTACTGGATTCTTGGACATTCCGTTCACAGCCAGTCCTTGTTGGTTTAGCTGAACTGCAGCCTTTTTAATAAATCATTAGATTTTAATGATTTACTAAAATAAGTCATTCTAATAAATTGTGTGTGTGTGTGTGTGTGTGTGTTAATTATATAAGTTCTGTTACTCTAGAGAACCTTGACTAATATACTAACTGATACAATAATTCTTTTATTTCAATCTCAATCGTTTGCTCTGATTCTATCTTATCTTCTAAAATTTCAATTCATTGCCTTTTATAATGATTTGTACAATCATTCCATATCACTAACAGCTAAATAAACTGATTTTATGATCTTTGAACCCTTTTCCTATCCCTCTCATATTCTGATCTATTTGCATTTTCAACAGATCTTCCTTCCTCTCTCTCCTCCATTTCCCCCCGTAGGCTTACCTTAAATTCATAGTCTTCTTTCTTTAGCCTTCCTAGTGTTGGAATCCTCTTTAATATTTTTGGGTAGGCTCTTTCTAAGTAACCCTGGTTGCTCCCAAATTCACAGTTCTCTTGATCTCAATTTCTGTGTCCTGGATTATAAGCACACACTACCACTTCTAGCTCAGCTTAAAATTGTGGTTTATTATCATAACCACTCTTCCTCTGTGCTTATCTTTAATGACTTGGTTTCCTTTGGCTGACTGTACTTACTAGTAAAATACTGCCTCAAAATAAATACCTACACACTCCAATCTACATCACCAAGCAATCTGTGCTTCTTAAAAGTTCAAATATTAAAATGTTCTCAGTGTAGTTCATGGCCACTAATCCCAAGTGGATATGTATAGACTTCTATCATGGTTTCCTCATCCATTTCCTGGCCTAGAAAACTGTTACTACCTCCTCTTTTCTTCTCAAACTTTCCAACTGCTGCAGTAATCTCCTGATATGCCCTGTGAATGAAGGATGTGTTTATGCTGGAAGAAGGATACCCATAGGTAGGAAACACCTGCTTGTTAGCAGACAGCTGCAGTTTTTCACCTCTTTTCTCCTCCAAAGATCCCAGATCTCTTCAGCATTTTCCTGTCACTCGCTTCTCATTAGGGCTTAGTCTTTTATCCAATGTATTTACTTTTTAGATGGTTTCAATAAGATTTTGAGAGTCATCTATGCCCCTAAGGGTCCTTAGCTTTGTATCTCCAGCCTGATAATCGCCTTAAAACTCTAATTTCCTCCCTTTGATGCTTATTAAAATGTTCCTTAAGTCAATTCTCCTCTTGCTCTTAACTCCTTAGTTAACTGTTGTATAATCCTTTGTGACTTTTTGTAGGAGAAATCAGGATATTTTTAAGATTGCTCTTTCTGATTCCCCCAGTCCCCTACCACAAATGTCTTAGAGGTTCAACCAGATGAACCATCTTGCTCAACTACTGTCTGGGGAAGTGGAAACTGTTCTTATAACCTACCCCTCTCTTCCTTTCCCTTTCTCCTTCCCCTCCCCTTCCTTTGCTGTTACTAGACTAGAACTTTCCTCAGAATTATAAGGAATTCCACTCTTGTCTGAGTGTGGAAAACATTGATTCCAAGTTTCTATCATGCACAGGTCTGGTCTACCCTCCAGAGTCAACCTTAATTCTCAACATTTATTAAAATTTAGAATTTCAGATTATTTTCCTTATTTTCTTATAGGCATCCTTACTAACCTAAAAAGACAATAGTAAAACCTAATTTAGATTTTTCTGGATATTTATAGACATTTACATTGCAATATTTCTGAAACTGAAAAATTCTTTGTACCCTCTCTTAATTTTGATTACATGATGTTGATAATTTAAAAATTAGAAATATTTATTTTATATTTAACCATCTGCTGTTATTGTCACCATATGCATTATAAATGAAAGCAAATGACAAAAAGGTTTTATAGATCTTTCATTATAATTTAATTTTATTTATTATGCCTCTATTAATTATTTTTATTTGGTATGCAGAGTACTGAGTATCATTATGGCATTTTTATGCATATATATCATTAAATTTGTTCTTATTCATTCCCCACTGACTTCACCAGCCCAGCTAGAATTTAATTAGAGTAATTAATGAGCATTTAAGCCTGGCCATATAGAGGGATATGTGTTAATTTTCAAGGGAGGTTCGATTGAGTCTAGTCTAGAAAAATATGGACAGAGATAGACTAAGATAAAGAGTTAGCCACAAAAGTACTGCCAATGCCCCTGAAAAAATGAACTAGCTTTGGTTATGTGGATCATGGAAACATTTATTTCAGTCATGAAAGCTCAATGTGGGTGACAACTGAATTGGAAGCTCACCTTATGCTTGGAACAAAGTTCTTTAACTCATACAGTTTGTCCAATACATCCTTGCCCACCGCTGCAAAGTACAGGCTGCTCAAATGTGACAGAAGCCTCTAAAGTAATTTACCATATTGTGCTCATGTCTTGATACCTACTTATAGAAAAATGATAGGATCTTCCTGTTTACATGATAAAACTTCACACTATGAAGTAGCTCATAGAGAAGGATCTTTACAAAATGCTGGATTCTTTTTCCAATTTGGGTGTTTCTTTTATCCCCTCTGACAAAAGGCATTTGGATTTTGCATAGAGAAGCTGAGAGTTAACGTGCAATATAATCAATAAACGTAACAGCACCATTTTGGGGGTCAGTACTATTGTGTTTTTGTTTCCCCAAAGTTTCAGCTTGTTGAATTAAAGTCTTGATGTTTCCCCAAGTCATCAGATTACTCTTCCTCTTGGGACATCTCTTGATGGGTCGGTTTGTCATCTGCCTTCAGATGTTTCATTGGTCCAGAGATCTCCAGGATGCTGTCCATCAGGAGCCATCTGGGACTTCATCTAACTTTCATGAAAGTTAAGCATATGTTTAAATATTGATTAAACAGTAGGAGAGGAGACCATCCTCCATATAATGAAAGAGCAAATTTTTTGGGGGAAATTTAAAGAGCATTGGCTTATGTGCTTTATGTCCTAATTGTAATCATTTCTGTACCAGAAGTTAGGTTGTTTTAATTTTCACCATGGCAGGACCTTTGATATTGAGTTATTCCTGCTTCTCTGAGGACCTGGTCTACATTAGGAACCAGTTGTTGGGGACCCTGAAAGCCTCAGGGCTGATGGGCAGATAATGAAGAATGTGCAAGCTGTAGAATGAAACTCAATCAGTCCCGTCTTTGCAGGCAGTGGGTCATACTTCCAGAGACTGACCTACAAGATGCTTTTTATACGAAGATGACTTAAATCAATACCAACTTATTAGAATAAGGGAATTATTAAAACTTTCTGGAAAATGAGTTTGAATTAAGAGCATACTTCTAAATATGGATTCTCATCTGACATTATCCTGTAAATATTTGTCCATGGAGTAGAGCCAGTTGGGCACCAAACTGAATTTCAGAAAGACAGGTTTTGTTCAAAATGTAGGTGGATTAAAGTTTACAATACTTTGAGGGGGCAACACTGCTTCACTTGACTTAATTAATAAAAAGTACAATATGGGATAACTTTTAATCTACTTACAGAGATGACATAGGAGGAACATAGAAGTTTATATACAGGTAAAAAAGGTCACCCTTTTCATCTCAGGTTTTGTACCTGGGGTGAAGTAAGTCAGAAGGACAAAAGACAGATGAGCAAGAGAAGAGAAACAGAAGCTATTGAGTAGGCACATCCCACATACCTAGCAGAACTTGGTGAGCAATAAACTCAAAGGGAGTGCTGGGAAGTGAACCAGTGAACACATTTATCCAAGAATAATAATGTTGATAACACTGTACACAGGTGATAAAACAAAGGAAAGACAGTTTGAACTTCTTGGGCTGGCAAACAGTAAAAATGTAAATATGTGGGACAACTAAGGATTGGTTGGTAGGGGTGTGTGTGTGTGTGTGTGTGTGTGTGTGTGTGTGTGTGATGTTCCTCGGGCCTTGTGTGGCTTAATAGTCTAGAGCTGTTTTTGTGATCAAGAGTTAGTTGTGGTGGTGATTTGAATGAAAATGTCCCCCATAGTCTCATAGGAAGTGACAGAGGTATGGCCTTGTTGGAGGAAGTGTGTCACTGGAGGATGGGCTTGTGGTTTCAGAACTTCAAGCCAGGCCCAATGTATCTTTCTTCCTGCTGTCTGCTGATCCAGATTTATAACTCTTGGCTCCTTCTGGAACACTATGTCTACCTGTGCCCTACCATGGTACCAATGGACTAAAGCTCTTAACTGTAAGCAAGCCCAATCAGATGTTTCCTTTTAGAAGAGTTGCTGTGGTCAAGGCATCTCTTCAGAGCAATAATACCCTAACTAGACAGAAGTTAGTACCAGGATTGTGGGGTATTGCTGTGACAGATCAGACCATGTTTTCAGGAGGTTTGTTGGAGGACCTTGGAACTTTGGGCTAGAAAAAACACTGAATGTTGAGAGCTCAGTGGGCTGTTCTGTAAGGAGCTCGGAAGATAAAAATGTTGAGAGCAGTGCAGAAGATGGAGACCTGGCTTGTGAAGTTTCAGACAGAAGTTTAAAGATTCTATCAAGGCCGTTTGCTACTTTGAATTAGATTCTGCTGTTCTGGTCAGCTGGGACTGAAGGGTCAGCTGGGGCTGAAGTGGTCAGTAGTGATTAACAAGAGACCAGCAACACTGAAGTGAAAACTTTGTGTTACTGGGACAATTGATGCTGGTTGTCTGGAACTGAGACGTTAGTGGTAATTAAAGGAATTAATAAGAGACCAGGATCATTGAGGTAAAATCTCTGGAAAGTGTTTCCTGAGAGTCAGCACACAGAAGCTGTGTTCCAGAAGTGGCCAAGATTGTACCTCATGTTGGCAGCTGAACTAGGTAGTTTAAGAGTCACCCAGGTGGTACTAGTTTCAAAGGCAAGAAGGAATCATAGAGAGTGCCGAGGCTTCACACTCTGTGGCAGGGCTAGAGCTTCTGAAGGGAGCCCAGGAGAGGCTATTGGTGAAAGTTCAGACCAGTTGCAGCAAAGGACCCCAGCAGTTTTGAAGATGCCAGACCCATGGGATGACCATCAAAAACAGCAACTGCTGTGGAGTGGAGGTAACTGTAGCCTAGAAAAAAAGCCATGTTTGATGCAGAGGGCAGAGCTGGAGGAGTGACCCAGGCTCCTGGGCAGAGCCCAGAAGATCATGAGGGAATCCTAGCTAATCGGATATTGGGTTATATTCACTATTGGCTTATGGTTTTGCTCTGTTCAGATTGTGACTGTGCCTTGCTATTTCCCTCTTGAAGAGTGTATTTAACTTAATTTTGATTTTTTTTACAGCAGCCCACAGCTGAAAGACTTTGAATTTTTAAAAGAGATTTTGGATTTTGAAAGAGAGAAGATATTTTAAAGAGACTGAATTTTCATATGGTTGAATTTGTAGGGACTGTTGGACTCTTAAAAATATTTATGTTTTTAATATGAGATTTTTAGCGATGAATGAGAAAGGAAAGGTTATGGCTTTATGGTGATGTGTTTGTGTGTCAAGTTTATGGGGGTCAGTTGTGCTGAATAGTTTTATTTCAATTAGACACAAGCTAAAGTCATCTATGAGGAGGGACTCTCAATTAAGAAAATGCCAACATAATCCTGGGGAGTAGGCAAGCCTGTAGAGCATTTTCTTTCTTAACTAGTGATCAATGGGGGAGCACCCAGTCTACTGTGGGTGGTGTCATCCTTGAGCTAATGGTCTTGCGTTCTATAGGAAAGCAGGCAGAGCAAGCCATGGAGAGCAAGCCAGTAAGCAGCACCCCTCCATGGCCTCTGCATCAGCTCCTGCCTCAAGGATTCTGCCCTGTTGATCCCTGTCCTGACTTCCTTTGTTGATGGGCTATATTGTGGAAGTGTAAACCAAACAATCCATTTCTTTCCCTAGCTGCTTTTGATCATTGTGTTCCATCACAGCTATAGAAACCCTAACTAAGATAATTGTATTTTCTGGCTTGCAATACAGTTCCACGATACAGCACATACTAAATGTGAGCAAGGCCCTGACCCTAAGCAAAACACACACACACACACACACACACACACACACACACACACACACACACACACACACCATTGGAGAGTTTTCCTTATGAATTGCATGCATCTTTTTAACTGTTTTTAGCCCAAAATAAAATGTGCCCAAATAGCATATTGAGAAATTGTATATTACTAAATATATCATAGTTATATTATTGTTTTACATATGTTGAAAATACTATGAACTGAAATCCTCAGAGAAAAGAAAGCCACTCATATGCTAAAGATTCTACAAGGCTGGTTGATAAATTAGAACTTTCTGATTGTGGACAGTTGGAATGCTACAGATCCAGAGGCAAATTTTCATAGGCAGTATCAGCACTCTGGATAGTCAGTCCTTGCTCACACCTGTAATTGGCAACTATCAGGTGAAACTTTTAAGGCTGTATTAACAGATCTCCTGTGTCCCCAAGTTTATATTAGTATCATCTGAAATAATCTGGAACATGTAGCAAAGATTTTCCTACTTTGCTGTAATAGTCCTACCTCATCTTCTACTAATGGGTTAGAAAAAATGCCTTGATTTTAAACGTTCTTTGCTTCTACAACGATAAGAACTTCAGCAAACTGTATCTACATTAGAGCACAACATTCAGAGTAGCCGTATCTGTTCCTGGGCCATGGTCACTGGTATTTGTTTCTGGAATAAATTAACTCATGTTTGTAATTGCATTTTGACTTACGTTATGCACCCAGATTCAACAATGTAATTTCCCATTTATATATCATATCATAAAAATTGAAATTATAAGCTTAAGCATGCAGCATTGTCAGAAAAAGATTTCTATGTTAGTTAAGTTTAGTTTAAAATGCTTTTTAATTTAAAAAGATTAAAGACAAAATTTTCTTAGATTTATTCATAATATGTAAATTAAAATGTGGTGTGTGTGTGTTGTCTATGTACACTTACTACCTTGGGGACAGGTCAGTGCTATGAATGAGACAGGAAGTTAAGAGGCGGGACATCATGAAGAAATACTCATAAAGTCTGATAAGCTAAACAACAGCTCTTATAGCTTGTATGAAGAAATCAAATGCCTCATGATTACATTTCTCATCTGTCATGAGTTTAAATTAGTTAGCTGTTGCTTTTCAACACACACACACACACACACACACACACACACACACTTATGATAAACTCTGTCTTCACAGCACCAGGCACTCTTGGAATGTGAAGAAATGATTTCATTTATTATGTGATACTTCTTCTGAAAACTGCCTATAGACAACTTCCCAATCTGAATGCCATGATAACTTTTTAACAACACATTCTCTTCTTACCTCTGCTATGTCTATGGTCTTTACTCAAATGTCTCTTATTCTTTTTCTTTTACATTTCCACTTTGCTTATCTTCTTATGCATTCATTTTTTTTTCCCAAAGGCATTGATCTGCCAAGTCATTCTGAGAGTTGAAAAGTGTTTCAATGAGGGATTTAATGTGTCAAATGTAAATGGAGCTCCAGAGTCTCTGCAATTGGTTTATTTTGCTTCTGTTCTCTTCATCCACCTCCTGACTCCAGATGTACCACCTGGACACATGTGTTAGTGATGTCATGAACTACAAACTCAAATTCTGGCAGCAGTACAAAGAAAGAGCTAATTCTCAAACACACTTTGAATGTGCTTGGAACGGCTAAACTAATATTTGGTAGGCAAATTGAGATCTCAAATTATAAAATATATTTGCTTAGGAGTGGACTCATTTACCATTCAATTTGCCTTATGCTATAAAAACATAAAGGTACTATGTACTCGAATTCAGCTATCCTGTGGTGGCAAAGTCTAGAGCATTTGTACCACCTGGATGAAACTGTGTTATGTGATTTGAACTTCTTAGTTTAAAGAAGAAAAACATATAGTTGAATGATCATACACATTAAATATGTATGTTAGAAGAAATCAAGATTTACTTTGAATGACATAAAATATTGGTTGCACATGTATGCCAGGGATTCTTTCACAGAAATTTTGAGCTAAAATACATATGGAGAGGATTTCAGTAGAAACCTAGAAGGCCCCGTTTGGACAAAGACAATTGCAGTGTTATAGCTTGGGTGACCTGATTCTTAATGCTAGCAATACTGTTCATCCCCAGGATAAATCAATGTGTTATACTAAAACACAGTTAGACAGAAGGACAATGACAGTAAATAATACCCACACCAATTAAAATGCTGTTCACACTGCATTTCTGAAGAACATTAAGGCTCCAAGTTCTGCATTTCTAGTTGCAGACAATAAAGACAATGTCATTGCTGAGTTCTATGTACCTTCAATAAGTTTTCCTAAACACTAAGGTGCAGATGTAAGTAGGGAGATGACCTGAGATGCAGGAACTAGCTTTCTCTCACAATATTCTACATTTATCTTTGAAGCGTTGTGTAATTCACTTAGGGCTATCTGATTTCAAAGTGCAGACGTCAAGTCTCAACTATATTCCTTATTTTCAATGACACCCAGAATCTTTACAGGTTTGATAACAAGCACAGATAATTTTAAATTCATAATATCTGAGTCCTACTAGAAATCACTTTAAAAAAAACAAAAACAAACAAACAAAAACAACAAATGACTTGAAACACAGCAGCCACATTGCCTTTCAAACAAGTTTCCACTAGTCCTCTATCTCCTTAGGCAAATAACAAAGTCCTTATGAGAAGAATGGTTAAAATGTCAGGAGGGTCAAAAGACAGCCGAACAAAAAGATCAGAGAGCCACACAGAACTGGATGTGGTTTTCTGTTCAGCACATTAGAATGTGGATTATCTCCCTGGAACCGTTAATGGGATGGAAATTGCACATAAGGCCTCTTGGCATCAATAAAATGCAGCTCAACCTTGACTCTTGTAAAAAAAAAATATATATATATATATATATATATATATATATATATATACATATATAGTGAGATGTGATAAAAGAAACAGTTTTACAGATCAGCTAAACATCACGTTCTACTGAAGGAGAAAGACTTAATGTATATAAAGGGATCACATGCTTTGCACTAATGGAACACAGTTGTGACTTAAACATCTAATGCATACCATATTCTGATCTGTGATAGAAGACAGTTATTGAAGGAATGAACACGGGAAATCATCTAGCAACCTGCCATTCAATTAGAAAGGGAACAGGTTATTCGGCATCTGAATAGAAAAGGAAAAAACTGTAAAGAAATGAAGCAAGATAAATAGTATTCAAATACAGAGAAGTAGCAACGCAGAAGGAGATGCAATGTAATCTTCCATTCAGAGTGGAGCCTTCCAATGAAGACAGCCAACCTGTAGGTTATGGCACCAGAAAGGTCAGGGAGGGCTACCCACACCAAACATCTTGATTTATAAATGAGTGAACACAATCATCTGATAAAAAAACCTTCAAACTACTCCATTGCAAGATGTAACTGGATGATTATTAGCCTCGTTTTTTCCTTCTTTAAAGAATGGGCAAGATAATGATATGTTACAATTTGTGGGAATGTTGTAATTTACATTTATATTCAAGGGTTGCTTTCCAAAGCGCTTCTTTCTTAAGGGTCCCCTTACCCTTTCACCAGTAAAATAAACAAAAGGAACAAGTACTTGCTTTAGAATTGGAGCAATCAATGCTCAACCAGTTTCTATTCATTATATGAAAGGCTGTGGATAGAGTGAATGAAGTTAAAGATTATACATAATATTCCACATACCAACCTGCATTTACATATGCATATATAATTCATTTTTCTTCCTTTAAGCTTTATGCTTACCCACTCTTACATGGAAGAAATTTAGAGGGATTTTACTATCAGTAACTAGTCTCTTGGAAGGTTGGAGGATTAGATATATCAAAAGTAGAATTTACATATTTCTTTGATGAAATATCGTCTATTGTAGTCTATGTCTTTATTTTGTTTTGTTTTATTTGAACAGGGTCTTGTTTCATTACCCAGGCAGTAGTGGAATTCACAATTCTCCTGCCTCAGCCTCCCTAGTACTAGGGTATAGATATAAACTACATATTCTTGGACTTTTAAAATATATATATATATATAAATGATTTGGCCATAGAAACATTAAAAGTATCTAATTTTCATTATTGGTAATTGCAAGATGGATCAAGATAAAACAGGGGAATTGAATGAAGTAACGATGCTGTGGGGATGAGACTGGTACAACCACCATGGAAATCATAAAATGCTAGAAATAGATATGCCCTAGGGCACGTAACCAAACCCTCTATATCCTACTCTTCCTTCAATTGATTCTCCACTCACAACAGTCAGGAAATGGACACAGCCTACATGTCCTCAACTTTTGAATGTACAATGAAAATGTAGAACTTTTATACAATAAAATATTACCCAGCTGCCAAGAAAAACAAAAACATAAAATTCTCTTAAAAGTTCTTATTAATAAAATCAAACCCGAGGCAAGTTATTGGGGTCCATGCTGGTAGATCAGAGAGACAGAACAAGCCACAGCTATCTTACCTCGCCGGATCCTCAGCTGGTCTTGTCTTCTCAGACTAGAGGCCTCTGAGTCCTCATCCGGAATGGGTCTCAGCTGAATTACTGCTCAAAAGCCTGAATGCTTAACCAGCCAAAATCTTAACCAACCAAATGCTTAACCAGCCAAATGCCTCTAGTTTCTGGTCCTCACGCCTTATATACATTTATGCTTTCTACCATCACTCCCTAGGATTAAAGCCTTGCTTCCTGGGATTAAAGGCGTGTGTCACCATGCTTGGCTATTTCCAATGTGGCCTTGAACTCACAGAGATCCAGAGGGATTTCTATCTCTGGAATGCTAGGATTAAAGGTGTGAGTGCCACCATTTTCTAGCCTTTGTATCTAGTGGCTGTCTGTTCTCTGACCCCAGATAAATTTATTAGAGTACACAATATTTTGGGGAACACAATACCACCACAAGTTCTATTGTTTTAGACATCAAATTTTGGTAACTTGTTATAGTATAAAAAACAAAAACAACAACAACAAAACAAAAACCCCAAACAAAAACATGTCTTTTAATGCACTACTTGAGATAAGATTATGAGGTTTTGATGTTGGCTGTCTGTTGGGCTCTGGAGCTTTCTTCTAGGTTGCATCTCCTGGGCTACATCTCTTTTATGTTCACACCTGACTCATGTCAACATCTGGTCAAAAGCCAGGGCAAGCTGGGAATCTGTTTCAACATGCTACACCCTCTCCTGTCTGATCCTAGCTTGCTCAGTCATCTTCAACCTATGCCAGTCTAATGAAGGTAAGAATTTTACATGGCAGTTTTCTTTCTCAGTGGGAGAATTTAAAAGAAGAATGGGCAGAAATTTTTTATAACTAAACCTTGTACATGTTTTAAAAAGTTGTCCTAACAAACTGTTTTGTCAAGCAAGAAACTATGATCACCCCAAACTCAAGAGAAGGAAAATAAGATCCCACCTCCCAGGGAAGGAAAGAGAGTAAATTTTTGACATTCATTAATCTGCTTTCTCAAATGTTGCCAAGGATTAGAGGAAGCACATATGCTTTAGAGATAAGCACAAGAGGAGAAAATAGAGAATAAAATATTCCAAAGCAGATTGAAAAAAGGTTCTAAATTTGTTAGATTTGTGATAGGAAAGTTTAATTGATGTTATCAGTTGACTAACTGTAAGTAAGGGAGGATGGTAGAAATGGAGAGCAGAAATTGTTCTATTTTCATGAGAATTAGAAATTGTACCTGTTTATTAAATACACATGAACTAGATTATACGACTGGTAATTCTTATGGAAGTATCTATAACCAATTTGATATCTGTAACTTTCTTGTTTTATTCTTACCCTACCTTCATAGGTCTTTGGGGAGTGGGGTGGGGGCACAGTCTTTACTATATGGCCAGGTTGGTCTCAGAATTACTATGTAGCTCAGGCTGGTGTCAAACTCACAGTGATATTCCTCAGTCACAAGAGTGAAGATAGGCACATGCTAGCACAGCTCACTGTTTCAGGCTATCCTAAGAACCTATGTAGCTTGGGCTATCCTAAGAACCTATGTAGATTTTTCAGTTAGAAGACAGATAGATGTTAAATCCTTACTTGGGCAAAGTTTTGGTGAGTCTATCAAAACTATTATCCATTGAAGATTCTGGTCTGTGAAATGTGTGTGTAGTGGTGGAGGAGACCAAAATGGCTTAGGAACATGGTTTTCTGGAAGGAAAGGTCTAGCTCAAGTTTTCCTGCTCCTGTCTGGCTCCCTCAGTCCTGTGGCCACTTGGACCCAAGTAAACACACAGAAGCTTATATTAACTAAAACTGCTCGGCCATTAGCTCAGGCTAACTATTGAGTAGCTCTTATACTTAAATTAACCCATAATTCTTATTTATGTTTAGCCACATGGCTTGGTACCTTTACTCAGTTCTGCCTTTATATCTTGCTTCCTCTGTATGTCTGGCTGGTGACGACTGACTCTTCCCAGAATTATCTTCTCTGCTTGTCCTGCCTATACTTTCTGCCTGGCTACTGGCCAATCAGCACTTTATTTATTTACCAATCAGAGCAACACATTCACAGCATACAGCACCATATCCACATCAGAAAGGGAATAATATAGCAACCTTCTGTTATTGATTCTTAATTGTTGAAGTCTTTCAGATGAATTGGCATTTCAGGAAAGATAGGATTTTGAAGTCAAGTAACTTAAATCAGCAAACAAGAATTGCTGAATCTAGGCTAAAGGGACATGAGGTTCTGGTCTAGTGTTCTTACAACAGTGGAAACCAGACAGTGTCCCCAGGAAAGTACCCATCCATGTGCAAGGACCTCATTTGACCATAGGCCTAGGCATAACAATGCAAACTCAGATGTTAATATTCAACTTCCTTGTCCCATGGAGAGAGAAATTGGTGGCATTTGGTGGGGGAACACTTCCTTTAACAGACAGAGGCCTCTGCAGAAAACCAGGCAGTAGAGATCCTAGTGCAGAGTGGACTAAGCTTGAGAGAGCTATCTACTTTTGTCCTGAGAAATGACACCTTATGTATCTAAGGAAGTGTGGGTCTCTACCTGTATAGGGTTGAAAGGCAAAGGCTCTTTTATCTTCAGACTCCAAGTGCTTTGGGACATTTAATGCTGGGGGTAGAAGACTTAGGATGCAAGCATCTTTGAGTTTAGTAATATTTCATATGTGGTACTTGGGTTTATAAAATTGTTATTTTTATGTTTAGTTCCATTTATCTTAGTTTAAAAGCATTGTCTTATTACACTAAGTTTATAGATATCTGTGTGCCAGCATACACATGCACGTGCATACACGCACATGCACACACACATGCCATCTAGACTTCAAATAACTTTAGAACTATAAAAGAAAGAATTTTGTACTATCTCTCTGGACCTGGGGAGGAAACTCAGGACCCCATAGTTAGTAGGCAAGCACTCTACCCCTGAGCCAAATTCTCAGCCCTTCACTTTCTTCTATTTTTAAGCTTGACTCTGAGTTATAGTGTTTGCATTGTATGTTTAAATGAAACAGTTAAACTGTCCTCATTTATTTTTATTTTTTTTTCTAATATATTATCTTTTACTCTTCCTAAAGTTTGGTAACACTGAACAGAATGGTGAGGGAGAAAAGCTATTCAGTTTGGTATAGTACTTTATTTTAAGTTATCGCAAGGCACTTTGCATTGCTACAGAATTTTCTGACATGTGAAAGAGTGGCCCGTGTGGTTCACAAGCATTAGAAGATCACTGTCTTCTATCTACATATCTCCTGCTATCAAGTTCAACAAATACCTGTTAAGTGGTAGCTTTAGAAAATGACCTTGAGTACTTGACTGGTAGCTCAAAGTTATAAGTTTTTTTTTTTTTTTTTTTTTTTTGCTGCTGACTCAAATGAAATTAATCCCAGGAATCAAAGCAAAACCAAACAACAATGGCACACTATTATGTTTTGTGTTGTTCTAAAAATAAATTTGTTGTCAGCAGCCAGTTCTGGTTCTGTGCAAGACTTTTGAAGTCAGATCAATGTCTTTGATGTGCACCGAACTGACAAACACCATAAATATTTAAATATCAAATAAAGCTTCCCTTTATAAAGTATGCATTCATGTTGGGAATTAGAATGAAATTGATACCAGAACCAACAAAGCCCACCATGTCAGTGTTATACTTGAATGCAAGGCAGCAAATGTATGCTCAGCTTTGCTGAATCACATGGGCATTTCTACACGATAAATAGGACATCAAATGCAACCGAGCCATTCTCCTGGGTTTGAAAGTTTAGACCTTTGGTGTCTCCATGCCCCTCCTACAGGCCAAATGTGCATAATATTTGTTGAGCATCTAATTAGACCCTGAAGTTTATTGATTTCATTTTTTGCAATTTGCTAGGATTGAACCTGGTTCTCTGCTGTAGTGGAGACCCCACCCACCCCTTATTCATTTGTTTTAGTTGGATGTTGAATGATTGGCTTTGAATCAATAATTTAATATTGCTATTATTTGTCTCGTCAGTCCTTAAAACATATTTCCCTCTGATCACTATAAACATTTAATTGCTAAACCAAAAAATAGTATACTAAGAATACACACACACACACACACACACACACACACACATGCTTTCTTCACACATAAGAATGTATTTTTTTTCTTAGTAACACAAGGCGGATATTTGGAGAATGACATTATGTTTCCGACAAAATCCCCCAGTAGCTTAGTCTCAGTCATTTGTCCCCTTTTGATTGTTTTTCCATTTCCTCACCTATTTGCCAGATCACCATTGTGCAAACCACCACAATCTGTCAAGAAGACCAGAGTCAGGTCATATGCATTGTATATTAAGACATCTACAGCAAACCCATAGTAAGAGGACATTAAAGAGAGGAGGGTAAAAGAGTCTGAATAAATGAATGCAGTAGGACAGAAAGTGAGAACTTTGGTTACGTATTGGTGGAGGTTAGAAACAACCATCCTTTGTGTTCCAGTTGTGAGGCAAAGGGAGATTTTCACCAGTGAGGTGGTCTAGTGCTGATGTGCTTTTGATCCTTTTGCTGCATTTTTATGATATGCAAAAACCTTCACACTTAATTAACAGAATTCAATAATATGCAAATGAACGAATGTGTGTGCCAATATATATCGAAAGTGCTCTTTCTCCTGCATACAACCAGTCCTGTATTCTCAGGGCAAATGCCTTTTTAAAATCATATTTAAAATGTTTATTTTAAGCAAATTCTACTTACAAATTGTGAAATACATGGTGCCTCCATGAAGTTCAGCATTTTGAATTCCTACTGTCTGTGCAATTTGACTATACTCAGAGATAGGATCTTTAATGGGGCAATAATTGTGGATGTTTGAGACACAGAGAAGGAGTCTGAATATGAAAGGATTTATAGGAAGATGACCTCATAAGAAGTGGAAGAGACACTAGGGATGAGCACACGCAGAGCAAATGTTCTTCCAGTTCCCATAAGAAGGCAGCCATCTCCAAGCAAGAAGGGAGAATGAATCTTGCCAGCGTCTTGGACGAGATTTCCAGACTCCATAAGGTTTAAGCCCCATAGTCTAATTTGTAATGGCAGGCCTTGTAGATGAATGTAAAATATCCAGACGTGAGCAAAGTGTGTGGAAACAGAAAGGGCTTTTGCTGTCTACTAACTTATTTCTGGATTCTGTTCCAAAGGACCCCACAGCTAAGCATTTCTGCATTTTAAAATATTCATCTTTCAATGATCAACTCCACATCTGTAAATAATGTTTATGATACCATGTCCTTATTTATCAGCATTAAGCTTTGCCTATTTATTTTGTACTGTGATCAGTAAGCATTTGGTTTACTTATACAATGAATTTGTCCTCTCTCCCTTGTCCTACCAAAAAATTACTTTTCATCTTCTTTCACAAACCAGCTGTCTTCTTCATGAAGCATGCTGCAGCTCTTCCTTCTCTACACTGAACTGAAGGCATCCCTTTTCTAGTACCCACTGTGCCCTCTTCATCCCCATTTTCTGTATGTCTGCCAACTATGCATTTTACAATATCATTAATCAAGCACTCATGACTTTTCTCCATAGTTATTCTGAACACTTGGAAACTAAATTTACCATGAGATTATACATTTTGTTCATTGAAGATGTAATAATACCTCAGGCTTACAATTCTGTCCTAAGAAGTCTACAATGGTAGACTTTGAACAGTACAGTTTGAATTAAGGAGACAGGTCTACTGTGAGTGTCAGTAAATAAAGGATTCCTAATATAAATTATAGTTTATATAATCATTGGAATGTTCAGGATGCAAAGTCTATAAACGGGAATAAGGAGATCATAGTAAAGTTCACAATCCCCAGAGGTATTGACCTAGGAGGACATGGTGGAGATCTAGAGGAAATGAAGGGATCCCAGCATGTTCAATATTAAAGTGCTCTCTGGACAACTGTGGGCAAAGTTGAGTTCTCTGTGTTTTGGTGGGACTGTGGTGACTATAGAGCAAGAGAGATCACAGTGACAAGGGCCATGCTCATGCACTATGATCAGTCAGACCTGTAACGAGTGTTGAGACTTGTAGAAAAGATCTCATAGAGCTCCAGCAAGAAGGGATCAGGATTCCCCGAAGGAAGTGGATGAAGAAGGAGAACTGAGATGTAGGGGCATTTATTGAGAATGTACAATATAACAGACATCGTAAATGGGAGAAGCCCAAATGTGCGTGACATGTACTCTATGAGCAGAATTTACTACCGTGGGTGAATAGAAGAACGTGTAAAGAGATAAAGGGCAATGATGCAGACTGTAAGACAAAAGTTTCAAAAGTTCAAAGAGAACATAAAGTGGAGCTTACCAGTTTCACTTAGATGAGTTCTGACTCATAGATAGATAAGAGAAATACTTATGAATCTACAGGCAGGCAAGCAATTTCCCATGTAGATTTTTTGTTGTTTGCTTTTTACTCTATTGAGAGGCCCACCACCCAGATCCCCAATAAATCACACGTGGAGGCTTATTCTTAATTATGAATGCCCAGCCTTAGCTTGGTTTAGTTTCTAGCCAGATTTTCTTAACTTAACTTATCCCGTCTACCTTCTGCCTCTGGGCTTTTCCCGCTCTCTAACTTCTGTAAATCTTATTCTTACTCATGGCTTGCTGTGTAGCTGAGTGGCTGGCCCCTGGAGTCTCCCTCCTTCTCTGGCTCCTAGATCTTAGATCTCTCCTCCCTGTTTTCTCCTTCTATATATTCTCTCTGCATGCCAGTCTTACTCCTCCTTCTCCCCCGTGCACCTATCCTTTCTCCTCCTTGCTATTGGCCAGTTCTTTATTAGACCATCAGGTATTTTACACAGGCAGAGTAACACAGCTTCACAGAGTTAAACAAATGCAACACAAACAAAAGTAACACACCTTAAAATAATATTCTACTACATAGAATGACTGGGAAATTTGTCACTCTGGAATTTGAAAGCACTAGTCTTTTCTGAAACATACTGTTCACTGCACTTCCTTTTTTACCCCCTCTCTATAGAGACCTAGGCTGTAACCAAAGTAGTGGATTACTTCTCTCCAGATATTTATTGAACAACTAAGGATGGTGGCCATATTTTCATGTGTCACAAACTGGCAAGTAACCCCTGATTAACTCAAAGTGCTATATTTCCTAACAGTGATGTTCTGTAAACAGAATAGACATCAACACAAAGAAAATTCACAGAACTAGAGGATGTAATAACTCATCTTGACTCTACATTCTCTTGAAGGAACACTGCCACCCTAAGCCAGGCCCCTAGACCATCCCCATCACCAATGGTTAACAATAAACTCATTCCCTGATTGTTATGAATTATTTCTATACTTTGTGTTATCCTCATCACATGTGGTAAGCTTACAATTAATTTTCGATGACATTTGATTTCAATGCTTTTCCATTTTGTAAATGAAGAAGCATAGGCATCATATATATGAGATCACAGATGGAAGATAACAAACTTGAGAATGACAAAACTCATATAAAAACTGGTGAACATTTGACTTTCTTTTCTCAGTTCTCAAGTCTTGTATGTACTGTACTTGAAATGAATCACCTAATTCCAACATTCAGTCTTATATATCATTCAGAGAGCAACTCATATTTGGTCTCCTTGTTGGTAGTTTGTCATCACTGGGCCCCAAACCTGTAGACCCTTATCCTCTACAAGTTGTTGCTATCTCTTTAAGAAATTTCATATACAATTTTTTTTTATGGTGCTGGAGATTGGACCCTGAACTTGGTGCCTTAGGCACATCAGACAATGCTTTACCAATGGGCTCCCACCCCACAGCCCAGGATGAAAGCCTTTAATTTAGATTTTCATTTTCTAATGCTATCCTCGGGGGAAGCTTTTAGATACTTTAAGAAAGTAACATTAACATGAAGAGCTATTCTTCTGCAGTCCTGTGTCTCTACAGCAATGAAAACTCTTCTGGGAGAGGCTGCATTAGAATTGCAGGAAGCACGTGGTGCTCATGGGAAACAAGGCCTGATGAGGTCATGGAAAAGTGTCAGTACTGTGCTCAGCGCACAGATGATGCTTAATAAATGTCACCAGTCGTTGCTGTGACTCAGTTTGCTCTTCATATCAAGACAAGCATAAAAAAAATCTAAAACACTATGCCTTTTTTTTTTTTTTTAACCTTTTAAGTCTGAAGGTTACTCCCCAGTCCTCATAAAATAATGCCACCTTTTCTGTGGAGACTATTTCCTAAGTCCCCATCAGTGAATACCTCAGATGGTGGATGGTATAAAATAATAAATATACTATTTTCTCTCATGCAGACATACCCATCATGAAGCTGAATTTATGCAATGTACAATAATTGATAACATTAAGACTTGTAAGAATATCCTGCAGTAAATGCTACGTGAATGTATTTCTTGAAGAAGTCAAGACAAACAACAGCATTTTTGGATTGCTGTTGACAATGAGCAACTGAAACCACATAAAACAGCACTGTGAGTTAAGAGTGCCCCAGTTTTCTAAGATAGGTTAAACTCACATTCTCCGTGCCTCTCTTCAATAAATAGAAGCTCCATGAAAGGAAGGAAACTACTTTCGCTTTTTTATCAAAAAATTATCTTCCTCAGTACCCAGCATCCTTCTTTGTATGTTGCAGAAGAGAAATGCATTTATTTGAAATGTCTTTTGCACATTGAATATATTTGGAGCATGCCCCTGTTTCGCATTATTTATCTTGCTTTTTTTGCCCCCGTAGTAACTCGATTATAAGCAAGATCAGAGCAGAGACATCAGTGCCGTGCACAAAACAGGTTCTCAACTCCTTTATGAGGATAATAGGCCTTTAGGGTTTTATTCCTTTAAAATATAAATTGACACTGAACAGATGAAGGTTCTCTTCCCCCCATCTAGATGAAATCTGTGTGGTTTATATTGAGGGCAGCAAAACCAATTTCACTTGAAATAATAAAGAAATATGAAGTTCAAATGGAAAATACATTTGCATGGCTCAAATGCTCATTCATCAGTGAGTTGAAAGGATGTGATTTTCTTGTCAGATGACATGTCATAAAAATAAAACAGTAGCAATGCTGACACTTTATATTTTGAATAAACGCTATAGCATGAACCTAATTTCTGTTTAAATATTCCACATATACAGCCCTTTCTTCACAGTTGGCCCCTATGGCTCACGTAGACAATGCTGGAGAATTTAACCAATTGTAGACCAGTCTCATAGAATAATTGCGTCTCAGATGTTGTCATTTAGAGATCAAAGTACTATACAGGATGTGTGTGTGTGTGTGTGTGTGTGTGTGTGTGTGTGTGTGTGTGTACATACATGTATGTGCATAAGTGTAATGTCTTGGTTTAGGACAACTTGAGCCTTTTTTTTTCTTGCTTTTTTGAGATAGAGTTTATCTGTGTAGCTTTGCGCCTTTCCTGGATCTTGCTCTGTAGACCAGGCTGGCCTTGAACTCACAAAGATCCGCATGCCTCTGCCTCCGAGTGCTGGGATTAAAGGCGTGCACCACCAGGTAGCTTGGGTCATTATTACTCATGTGCTGTCTACATTGTTTTGAGTCAAGGTCTCTCATTGCTATAAAACTCACAAATTGGGCTATAGATTAGGCTTAATAAATCTTTTACCACTCTTAAAATTTTAATTTAATTAAAATAGTTATATCATTTCTCCTTTCCCTCTCTGTCCGCCCTCCCCATGACTAACCTGCCTCTCAAATTCATAGCAGCAGCTTCTTTAACTATTATCATTACATGTATCTATAAATGAATTAACATATGAATACAACATGCTGAATTCATTCAGTATTCCCTGAATGCATATATTTCTAGGCCTGGCCATTTGGTATTGGATAATCAATGAGGGGGCTCTTCCTTGGGGAAAGCTAATTCTTCCTTTCTCAGCACTTGATAATTGCCTATAGCACCTTATCTAGGGGTAGGATCCTTTGAGATTTCCTGATTTTAGAGGAGGGCCTACCACCATCACTCTCCTAGAGCAGTATAATTCCTACTGTATTCTAAATACTTATCTCTAGACACACAGATAAATATAGATTTCACCCCCTCATCAAAGAAGCCTTTTTTTTTTTTTTTTTTTTTTGCATGGAAAGGACATCATTACAGAAAGCCACAACTGGTCAAAGGATTACAACACCAACGCCAAAGTAGATAGGTAAAGCACATGCGGCCTTAATCCCACAGAAAGTACTACAGGCAACCAAGGAAAGCTGGGAATTGGAGAAGTGACCTTCCTCAGGAAGAGCATATCACTTAGTTGTCTTGTACCAAATTGTCAACCCTGAAAACATAACATTATATGGACCAATTAGGTTATATTTAGGAAGAGATATGTATACACATATATGTAAGTGCATAAATGACAATTAGTGGGAAAAGAGGTCTTGAATTTGAAGAAGAGTAGGGAGAGGTGTGGAGTGAGGAAATGAAAGGGGAAATACCATTACATTATAATGTAAAAAATGCAGAGAATAAATGAGTGGGGGTTTCTCGTATCTAATTTATATATCTATAATGAAACTTCTGCATCTGAGGCTCAAGAAACAGGGAGTGGAAAGATTGTAAGAGCCAGAAGACCAGGGGGTCAGCTATGAGATTGTGCCTTCTAGCTATGAGATGGAATTACAAACCTATGAAATCTCAACAGCATGGCTGCCTGAATAAGACCTGAACAATTCCAATACCAGTTGACACTCTTAAAATAAAAAAACAAAACAAAACAAAAAACCAAAAATTCATGTGTGTGTGTGTGTTCATGACAACTTCACATTTTCAGTGAGGATCACAGTAAGAAAGAAACTAAAAATATCTTTCAGAAATTATTGCAAATTATATTCATTCCCCAAAATGGTATTTGTTCTACCACATATAAAAGAGTTTTCCAGCAACATGTTAATCACCAACGATAGTCTTAAATAGCAAGATATGTGCCAAAAATATAAAAGTGTTCTTTTTCCCCACATGCCATCTTTCCCTTTGAATTTGTATATAACTAAGCACTGCTGTAGAAGAAAAGAAATGAACCATATGTTTTTATGCTGTGGGGAAATCCAGGCTGTACAGAAAAAATCTATAAATATTGAAAACAAATGAGAACTTAAGTAAACATGCAGCACAAAGTTGATGTAACCACAATCATAAAACAGTTAGAGAACAATTACTTTGAATCACTATTAAGACTTCCTGGGGTTAAGGAAACACAGAAGTATGACAAACACTGAAGTCTAAGCAATAGGCTTTATCTACAATGAAATTCGTAGAATGCTAGGGTCCCTGCAACCACTAAGGCCAGTAGAGTAATGATCTGTGAAGGGAAGAAGGCGGTTCCCTTCACCACACCTTGGCAGTATCTGGGGTTGTTTCAAGCTCCGAGAGTCTGACAGTGAGTAGTTTATTTTAGCCATATTTAAGCACAGCACTATTTGGTGAAAACTTTTCTTGTGATAATTAACTCAATCCTGTGTACACAATAAGCCTTAAGATGTGACTACATCAAAACTGTAAAGTACATGCAATATCTTCTATGAAGAT
Organism: Peromyscus leucopus; assembly: GCF_004664715.2. NCBI lineage: Eukaryota > Metazoa > Chordata > Mammalia > Rodentia > Cricetidae > Peromyscus > Peromyscus leucopus. Next base: position 24,757,404 of record NC_051073.1, on the reverse strand, counting down.
AGGTTTTACAGATTGTCCTCCTATTGCATCTTCCATAAAGGTAGGTTCTATAGATTGACACGCTCACAATAAAGGCCTTTGGGAAGATCTTGTATGATCTTGGACACACAGATGGTCCAGAGGTCACCAGGCTATTAACCATGCCCACTCCCAGCCTTCTGGACAGATAATATGCATCCTTCCTCTTGGAGGGACAAGGTCATGTGTTTAACATCTTGGTTCTCCTAATGCTTATCTCTGAACACATGAACCTCCATGTCTTCTACAATAGGTCTAAGGATGTAGTTTATCAAAGAAGGGCTCATTTTCTGAGCAGTTTAAAACACGTTCAGAGCTGTGTATGACATGTAGTCACAGTCCCACTAAAAATGAAGAGCATTTTCATCACTACAATGAGTTTTTCTTTTCCACTTTCCATCTGTTCCTAATTCTGCCTCACCTTCTGTAGACAAGATTTTGGTGATTTATCAAACTTAAGTTTTGAGAATGAGCTATTGTTCGCCAACACTAGTTAAAATTTCAGCTTTTTGTTTAGAAGGTATTTGGCCATGATCAAATTACTCCAACCCCTTGCTTTTTTTTTTTTTTTTTTTTTTTTTTTTTTTTTATAGCAAGAGCAGTAACATGCTTATGCAATAAGTTATCAGGAAGATTCAATAGGACAATACATGTAAATTATTAGAAATGTGTTTGGTGGTCATACCTATCACCAGTAAAGAGTTTCTTTTTCTCTTCAGTAAAGGAAAAGATTAAAACAGAAAATCTGAATTGTCAACCAGGGGTGGTGACCCATGCCTTTAATCCCAGCACTTGGGATCAAAGCAGAGGTGGGTGGATCTCTGTGACTTTACAACCAACCTGGTCTACAAAGCTAGTTCCAGGACAGCCAGGGCTGTTACACAGAGAATCCCTGTCTTGAAATATAATAATAAATAATAAAAAAAAAACCAGAAAATCTAAATTGCCATCTGTGTGACTCTGTGAGTGTGCATACTTTTGGGAGAAGAGAAGAGTTGTCTGGGACAGGAAACAACATTGGAATCTTAATGTAATAACAAATAGCAAGATGTGCACTATATATTGTTCTTAGTGAGCTGCATCTACAGCCTCCTAACACTCACCACAAAAGAGTGTTACTACCATTACTTCTGCTCTGTAGGCAAGCACATGGAGTCTCAAATAGACTGGGCACATTGCCAAGAGGCTCAGCTGAGGCTTGAAGTTGGAGAATGTAGCTTCAAAAGATGTTCTGATAACGTGCTTTGAGCCTCTATTCAATTTAAAGCACCACCTTCAAGGCTAAGAAGGCAGTTTTCCTTTAAGAATGCTTATATAAATATATTAAGTATGGCTTTGTGACTAGGGGAAAGCTATTAATTTACCTATATTCGTTTTTTTTTCCTGTAACACTTGTGGGTGAATTGGCCAGTAGATAAAGATGAATTTCAGAATTAATTAGAGCTACTAACCATCACCAATTAAGTTATTCCCTTGGGACATAAACATCTTTCCACTGGAATTTTGGACAGTTCAGTTGCTTCTTGAAAAAGCCAAGAAATGAATTGTTCTTTAATTCACTTGATACACTGTGTGTTTTACTTGAAAATCTCAACTTATTTATATCTGGTCCAGTTCTTCACAACTGAATTCTTTTTATTCTAATATTCTGTCAATACATGACACAAAGAAAGAACATTATTTTATGATTTTAAATCAACAAGAATTGTGGAAGTAATTTGTTTTCTCTGTCATTTTTATCAAAGACCTAAGCCATTCACACAGAGAGCTGAGATAATCTGACTATTTTAAAAAGATAAAAATGCAGTATTTTACAGGTGTTAGGATTTAGTATAATAACATCTTTCAATGCACTGACATATGTATGCCATAGTCATCTCTCTCTATATATATGTACATATATGATATTATCTGACATAATCTTCAAGGTACACCTTCTGATAAATAGATATTTTGACTCTTGTCCTTAGCTATATGATTAAAACTTATGGACATAAGTATTTATTGGAAAGTTATACTTTAGATTTACAAGATCACAACTATAATCTTATTCTAAATCCCATAGACTTACTCTCTCAGGGTCATGAAGAAAAGCTATCCTACTATATATTTTAAATATCAAATATGATTGTAAATTTAGTTGGAATTTTGTGTTTAGTATGTTATATAGTATTTTGATTACTTTTGACATTGTTGCCTAATTAAATAGTATATTGACCTTTTCACTTTTATGAAGTACAAATTTAAGGCCATCTTCTCTAGACAAATAGTTATAGGCTACAGTTTAAGATGAGTTATAGAAGCATAATCACCCCTCTCAAAATGTGGGTAATATCTACCATACTGTTGTTTGTTAATGGCATGGATTAGGTGAAGGCAACTGTTACCCTGTGACAATACAAGCATTGTGAAGGAAATGCCGAAGCCTGAAGAAAGTATGTGTACCAACAAAGGGCCTCAGTGGAAAATAGAAGGCACACACAGTTTGGGCATTTTGCCAGTAATAGAACCAGCCTCTGGATCTGTGAGTTCCACATCCATGGATTCAGCCACCAGAGAACTGAAAGTGTTTGGAAACAAAGTGTATGAACTAAACATGTATAACATATTTTCCTGTTGACTTACTCTGAAAGGGTGGAGAGGGCAACATAATAACCCCTTTCACAGCATTTGGAAGGTATTGCTATTAGTAGTCTACAGGTGATTTAAATATTTGACCGAGTGGATACCCATAGGTTCCATGTGAGAACTACATGAATTTATATAAGGGACTTGAGCATGTATGCCTTTTGAACCAATAGTAGGTGCTTATGAAGGCACACTGTGCTGGGAAACAACTTCTACCCTCATTTTCCTCTTGAGGCCTAGATGGCTTGTATAAAAATTTCACAGTTAGTTACATAATTTAGTTGGCTCTCAAATCACACAACACCTGGGTCAGTGTTGTGGTAATAAATGGGCTCTCTAAGAGCAGAGTTTGTGTGTTGGCTTTGATGATTTCTGTGACTTAGGTGTTCTTGGATTTCAAGCAATCAGCAGTGACTTAAGGCTGAGTAGATAAAATTTTCTCAATACTTAACAATTTGTTCTTGTGAGTAGCATTAGTTTGTTTTAGCCCACCAATTCTTTATTTTTAAAATAATTTATTCAATTTTATTTTATGTGCATTGGTGTGAGAGTGTCAGATCCCCTGGAACTGGAGTTACAGATGGTTTTGACCTGCCATATAGGTGCTGAGAATTGACCCTGGGTCCTCTGGAAGAGCAGCCAGTGCTCTTAACCACTAAGTCATCTTTCCAGCCCCAAGCTTACCAGTTCTTAAATTCATATTCGACTTTCTGTTAAAGAAAGACCACATTATTCAGCTTGGGAGATTTGCTGGTTAGTTTTCATATCTTGGTACAACCTAGAGTTACCTGAGAGGATGGGACTTCACTTGAAGAAATGCCTCCATTAGATTGGCCCATAAGCATGTGGGTATGTCATTTTCTTGATTGATGGTTGATATGGGATGTGTCCTGGTAGATATAAGAAAATAGCAGACCATGAGCCCAGGAGTTAGCAGGGAAGTATATTTTCTCAATATTCCTTGCTTTTGTTCCCATTGGAGTTCTGCCCCTCACTTTCTTCAGGGATGGATTGTGACCTGGGAATTGTAATTGTTAAAAAACCCTTTTCTTCCTAATTTACCTTTTGCCACAGTGTTTTATCGTAGCAACCAAAGCCTAAACAAAACAGAAATTGTTTCCAGATAGTGTACTATTCCTGTGAAGGACTTGGCCATGTTGTTTGGGAAGCCTTGCTGAAAGACTTTAAAACTTTGTGCTGGAGAAGCCAATAAGTATTCAGAGTTCAATGGGATTGTTCTGTGGGAGCTTGGAAGATAAGCCTGTTTCAAGAAAGGCAAACAGAGGAGGCCTGGCTTGTGAGATCTCAGAGGGCTGTGTATGTGATACTCTGAATTAAGAATCCAAGGTTCATGGTCAACTGGGATTGAAGAATCATTCGTGATTAACACGAGGCCAGAAACCACTAATGTAAAACATTTGCCTTATGGGGATAATGCATTACAGATAAGTGGAGCTAAAATACTAGCTGAAATTAATAGAAGACTAGTATCATTGAGGAAAAACATTCTGGGAAGTGTTTCCTTATGGTCAGCCCACAGAATCTATGGCCTGTTTGGGGGCCAAAGCTGTATCTCAAGTTGGTAGCCAACTTGGCAATGTGTAAGAGTCTCCCACATGGTATGAAGGGGTCATGAAGAGCAGCTGAGGCTTGACATTGAGAAGTCAGGAGAGGCCTTTGGTGAAAGTGTAGCTCCATTAAGGTGGAGAGCACAGCACATGGGAGATGCTGGTAGATAGGATGACCATAGGATGACCACCATAGACAGCAACAGAGTAGAATAGACCTGCATCTATGAGACAAGCTACCTGTGCTGTGCGTGACAGTATCACAGTTGAACTACTCAACCCCTTCAGAGCATAGAAGATCCCGGATCATGCCCAGACATCTAATAATGAACTACTTATACTGTTGGAGCTTGGTTTTACCTTGATATAATAATAATTATGTCCTGGTTCTTTGCTCTTGGAATAGAAAGTGCGATCTGATATTTTGATTTTGTAGGAGTCCACAGATAAGATATTTTGTATTTTTTTTTTTTTAAAGAAAACTTCGACTTTCACATTGTTGGAATTTTCAAAAACTGGGACTTTTAAATTTATACTGTGTTTACGTTGTTATTGTAACATGAGATATTGGGAATAAACAAGGAAGGAAAGGAGAGGGTTGAGAAGTGATGAGCTTGTATGTCAAGTTAACAAGGGGTCAATTGTGCTGACTCATTTTTGTCAACCTGGCAGAAACTAGAGTTACTGGAAAGAGAAGTTCAGTTGAGGAAAAGCCTCCATCAGGCTGGGCTATAGGCAGGTCTGTGTGTACCTGCCCATTTTCTGGGCAGGTACAAGAAATATAGTTGAAGCCGGGCAGTGGTGACTCACGCCTTTAATCCCAGCACTCGGGAGGCAGAGGCAGGTGGATCTCTGAGTTCAAGGCCAGCCTGGTCTCCAAAGTGAGTTCCAGGAAAGGCACAAAGCTACACAGAAAAACCCCGTCTCCAAAAACCAAAAAGAGAGAGTGAGAGCGGGAGCGGGAGCGGGAGCGGGAGCAGGAGCGAGAGGAGCGAGAGCGAGAGCAATATAGTTGACTATGAGCTTGGGAGCAAGTCGGAAAGCAGCTTCCCTCCATGGTTCCTTCTTCTGTTCCTGCTTGACGTCCTGCCCTACCCTTTCTTGGTGATGGATTGGGACACCAGAGATGTAAGATGTAAACAAGCCTTTCTCCCCAAGTTGCTTTTGATCATGCTGTTCATCACAGCATCAGAAACCTAAGTAAGCAGGGATGTTCTCCCTCCCTCCCTCCTCCCCCTCCTCTCTCCTCTTCATGGTATTCCTGTACAGCCCAGGCTGGCCTGAATCCTGCTGCATACTCTAGGCTAACCTCAGACTTCTGATCATTATTCCTCAGTGCGTCTACTTATAGAGTGCTGTGATCACAGCTGAGTGCCACTGTGTCCACCTGCTGTTGTCTGTGTAATAAATTGGATACATTCCTTAAAATTGCCAAATGTGTATCTGTGTACCCAGTCCTGTTTGGGAGAGGAGTCAGAGATAATTTTAAGAGAAAACAATCTTGTTTAAAGTATCAAGAAGAGAAGAAAGGAACAATCACCTTTAATGGATGGGACCATATGAATTCAGTCATCATTATTAGGTTTCAAAGGCAATTTAATTCTCTACACAGTCAAGAATATACATTGTCACTTGCTCTACCCATGGTTGTTAGACTCCTATGGCAATCTGCTCTCTGTTTACTTGCACCAGGGCCCTCTCGATTTAGTTTAGAAGTTTGCTTTTTTGAGTTTCTCTTTTTCTATCCAACCTGATTGTGTATGAGTTTGCCCCAGCACTCCTGTCTTTATATCTACAACTATGTCCTCTTGTTCCCAGCTCTATTGTGATCCAATTGAAAGATGCTGAATTCTTATTTAATCTCAATTCCTCACTTGGTAACCAGGACAACATAACTGTGTAACAAGTTCGAGATGAAATGTATTTAGTGTGGAAATGTCTTCTTGACATAAAAGCTGATAAAATGTATACTTACAGAGGTGTGATTTTCCAGAAGCAGTGGTAAAATATTAAAGGAAAATAATAATAATAATAATAATAATAATAATAATAATAATAAAGAACCCATAGAATACAATGGAAGCAGACTGTGTGGAGTCTGTGGAAGATACCCAGCATTGGGAATCTGGGGATGAAGAGGGGGTGGTATCTTTTTGTATTGGTGGCTGGTGCAACAAAATGGCTAGGGCCAGGTATTTGATAACAAACTCAACATCTTTCGTAATTGTAGAGGCTGCTGTCCAAGATGTAGGTATTAGTATTCTGGGTCTGGTGAGGTCCTCCTTGTTGCACCCCCTCATGGCAGAGGGCCTGTGCTACATTTTCTTTTCTTTTCTTTTCTTTTTTTTTTTTTTTTTTTTTTTTTCGAGACAGGGTTTCTCTGCGTAGCTTTGCAACTTTCCTGGAACTCGCTTTGGAGACCAGGCTGGTCTCAAACTCACAGAGATCCGCCTGCCTCTGCCTCCCGAGTTCTGGGATTAAAGGCGTGAGCCACCACCATCCTGCTACATTTTCATGTAGTGGAAAGCAGAAGGCAAAATACCCCTGCTAGCTCACTGCAGCCCTGTTAGAAGATCGCTGATTCCATTCATGAGGGCTCTGGCCTCATGATGTAAACATCCGCATGTCAAAACAGGCTTCATGTCAGATATGATTGTTTTGGGTGTAGATATGAATTTTAGAAGGACAAGTACAGAGGCTGGAACTACAATAAGTGGACAAGCTAGAGAGTCTGATGACCCCTTCCCAAAGAGGAAAACTAAGACTAGGAGATGAGATTCCGAGATTCATAAGATTTTGGTGGGCACAGGAACCTTTATGCTTAGAATTTATATATATATGTATGTACATATACATATTATATATGTATATGTGTGTGTATGTATGTATGTATGTATATTACATACACATACATACATACATATATACGTATTTATATATAAAATGTTTATATAGATACATATATATTTCTCCCTTTGACTCTCCCTCATACTTTTCTAGGGGCTTCTCTGGGGGAGAATTCACCCCCACATACAGAGACACACACAGTTTTAAGGTACTATTTGAAAATTTCCCATTTCTGCTCATTGGATACCAATCATTCTGTACATGTACAGATCTGGGGTATAAAAGAAGTCCAGGGTGAGCCTTGCCAGAGTGGATTCATGCTCAAAAGATGCACTGCTGCTGGGCGGTGGTGGCGCACGCCTTTAATCCCAGCACTCAGCACTTGGGAGGCAGAGGCAGGCAGATCTCTGTGAGTTTGAGGCCAGCCTGGGCTACAGAGTGAGTTCCAGGAAAGGCTCAAAGCTACACAGAGAAACCCTGTCTTGAAAAACCAAAAAAAAAAAAAAAAAAAGAAAAGAAAGAAAGAAAGAAAAAAGACACACCACTGCAGTATGACTGTGTGATTATATTATAAATATAGAAATGTCACATAGAAGGAGAGTCAGGGATGATCTCTATGTAGAGAGGTGGCTGGGAGACCTTGAGCTTTTACAGAGGAGAGGGGAGGTTTCATGACTCAATGGTCTAAGGGAGAGAGCAGTATTGTGTGTGGAAGGGCACACAGCAGGAGATAGAGATGGCAGCTGGAAGAGCCCTGGGGGCTGTGCTGGGTGAAGTGACTGGCTTGTTTGTTGTTTGACTTTGAATCCTAATACTTTGGGGTAGATACGGGAAGAGGAGTAAAGGGTAGGGATGTGTCCACACTGGCTACCCAAATGAACAATTTGCAGTATCCTGAAAACAATATTGTAGAAACTGGTATAGAGAAATTTAACATTCAACATTGATGCTTCTAATTATGATTTCCAAACAGGAGTTAGGATCCCAAAATAGCCCAAAACTTATCCAGAGCAATTATCTACAACCAGTTTCTGTGTGGAAAGGAGATGTTTACAGTTCTTTGAAGTACACCGTATCAAGTCCAACATGCCTTAGGTTTTTCTCCATGGGTCTTCAGTTTCTACGGCCAGGTTTCTCAGTCATGATCACTGTGAAGAATCTCATGTGAAGTGCTTTCATAAAATAGCTTATTAATTTAGGGTGTTTGTGTCTGAGTGTGGGGTCTGTGGATCTGCACAGGTCTGCAGGATTGTGTATGCACATGCAGAGTCTTAAGGAGGATACTGAGCAGCCTTCTCTGTCATTTTCCACTTTATTCCTGCAATACAGGGTCACTCACTGAATCTGGAGCTCGGCTGGTACACAGCAAGCCCTACTGATCCTGTGTTCACCCTCATAACACTTAAGTTACTGGCTAGCGAGAGGCTTTACATGGGTAGTTGAATCTGAACTCCTTTGCTTGTTCAGCAAATGTCATTACTGATCTACTGAGGCATCTTTCCATCCCCATTTCCATCTATACATTTTTGTGATGGAGACTCACGTAAGCTAAGATGGCTTTGTACTTGCTTTGTAATACATAGCCACAAATGACCTTGGTTTCTCTGTGTAGCTTTGCGCCTTTCCTGGATCTCACTCTGTAGATCAGGCTGGCCTTGAACTCACAAATATCCACCTGGCTCTGCCTCTTGAGTGCTGGGATTAAAGGTGTGCACCACCACTGCCCGGCGACCTTGAACTTCTTATCCAATACAGGACTTTGTACCTAACAGGCAGGCACTCTAATACCTAACCATCTTCTGCCTGTTATACAGTTTACTCTTAAAACTGAAGATTTTGATTATTGATTCTAATTTTAATATGTGTATAATATGTATTTTATTTCCCCTATATGTTTTTAATGCTTTATTCACAGTCAAGTCACAGAGAATGACTATTCTGCTATGAAAAAAAAAGGCCTCAAATGCTAAGAATAATCTGTAAAACAGTTATACTTTTAAAAATTGACTTCAGTCTGTCATGTTACATTCCTACAACTACATTGTACATTCACGGAATCATTCTTTTTTCTGGGGTGTTCTTTGTCTTATACGAACAATGCATAAATCCAGTAGACAGTATCCAAATGCTACAGGGAAAAACGCAGAATCATTTAAAACATAATAATTCAAGATTATGGACATTGAAAGAACAAAGCATAAAAAATGGATTTGTATATTTTTCCTCCCCCCAAAAAAAATTACTGCTGAATTACTGAGCCTAGCTTAAAAAAAAAAAACCTGTAGTAAGAATTAAATAACCAAAATGTCATATCAGATTATTAGTAAATAAAAAAAATCCTGTCAGATCTTAAGATCTTTCCTAGTGGTTGCCTAGCCCATCGTGAATATGCTATTCAGAGTAAAAGACAGATGGATCCAAAGGGAAAAAAGCAGCAATATAGCACTATATTAACAAGAAGCGACGGGGGTGGGGAGGAGAGGGAGCCATTTTTTTTATAGACCTCCTTTTATAGGCCCTCCTAGACCGAGTGAAATGAATGAACCTGAATGGTGAACTGTTTACAGAATTCTTGGTTTCCTTCTGCCAGATTTGAATTTTTTTTTCACTCCCTTTTTGTGGTTGTAAATTTTGTTTTCTTTTTCCTGTTACAACCCAAGTCAACTTGCGCCATCCCTGTGAAAACCACATTGAGACTGTTCCCCTGATTTATTCTCTTAAACCAAAGCATAGCTTTCAACTTCATCTCGTGGCTCACTGGCCTGCACACTCCCTGCTCCCTGAGTGGGGTCCATGATAAACAACTCCTGCGGGATTTATGTTCCCGGTTTTTCATAGGTTTCCCTTTCCAAATTCCTCAAGTCGTTTTCTAAAACAAATTTGATTCTTTCCTTTGATCCCAAGAGGGCACTATCTACACATGCTCCTGGCTACTTGCCCTTTCGACACTTGTCACTCGAGTGGGATTAAAGGCCTAGAGGAGAGAATGAAGTCTGGAGTACTAGCAACCCCTCTGAATTCTTCAGGGCATTTCAGGAGCAGGATCGCTGGGTGTCCTCATTTTACTAACGCACTGCTGTTTTATTTACCTGACCAAGTGGAACAATGCACGATCACTTCTAGGAATCATACAAAAGGTACCAAGAAAAACTAAAGGCCTTGCTTCCGGCAATAGTCAAAAAATGGAACCAGGATTTCCACCCAAATAGGCCAATTAAGGAGACTGGTTTTAGTCACCATAATGTTTTTCTTTTGTAACACAGAGATGATTAAACAAGGCAAAAATAGTACAAAATATAATTGTTAACTGTAAAATGAAAACCACTCACAAAACAGACCACTTTACATAGATCTTGCATAATTATCTGAAGATTGTGCTTTATTGTGACTTTGTAGATTGGTAAAATAAAGTCCTCAGAAGGATGTTGTGCAATCAGTACTTCCTGAGGGCAAATTAGAGGGGATGAGGACATGTCTGAAAATGAGCACAGATAGCTCTTGAGCACTGGATGCTCTTGAACTGCTCTTGCAGTGAACAAGACTTCCTTCTGGGTCTGCGAAGCCTGCAATGTGAGTGTGAGAACCATGCGGTTCCTGCGTCAGCGCGTCTCTCGCCAGCCCACCTAAAGAAGGATTTTCCCCTGAGAATTCTGAGCATGTTCAATTCCTTCTAACAGAGTCTTCTGGATTTAACTGGGTTGGAAAGCTCTGCTATTTCCTTTCTGAGAAGAAGAGGCAGCTAGGTCTTCTAGGTCGTAAGGAGGGCCTGCGTTTAAATTGGACTCTGTTTTTGGCAAGGCCACTCTAAAGCTTTCCTTGAAGATGTCTTGCTAGTCTCTGTTGGGCAGATTGTTCACCCAGAGTGGATTTCCACCATATGGGTGCTGGGGCCTGAATCTGGGCCTTCTGCAAGAGCAGCAAGTACTCCTAATAAATGAGCATCACTCCAGCCCAGAGGAGAGAGAATTGTAAAGAAGAATTTTCTATATTTTTTTTTCTACATTTGTAGTTTCTGGAATAGGCTTTGCAATTATGACATTTAAAGGTATAAATAGCCATGTTAATGACATTGGCACTTTGGTCTTCTCCAACCTCTGGAAACAGGGAAGAGTACTGAGGCAGAGAGCTTATGGGAGATCCATGCGCATGTTTCTTAGTATTACCAGACCCTATGGGCAAGACCATTGTAAAACTACAACCCAATCTAGGTATCTTTCCTTATAGTACGGACTGGTCAGAAGTGAATATATGAATCACTTTCACAATTTAAGGTCCATAACAAGCCACTGTACATGTTAAAAATGAAGAGAAGAAAGGTTTAACAGTGAGGAAAGATATATATAAATGAGGAACACCTGTGATTGTGTGGCCATTTATAGAAACAAGAACTACATTTGTTATGAGTATTTCTTCCTTCTGTAGTGATCTTAGGAAGTATGAATGTAACATTGTTAAATTCCAAGAAATTTGTCAATCAAAAGCATGGCAAGGCATTTTTAAAAACTTAAATGTAAAATTGTGGTGAAAATAAACACCATACATTCAAATACTTTGTGTTTAAAATGCAGTATTCACATAAAAGTGTTTAGTAATGATTTTGTAATGTGTAGAATATATTATATATTTTTATGTCTCCAAGAAGACTAAATATTTTAACAAAATTTGACATGTAAGATTTGAGACTTCAAATTTTTTTAAGAAAAAAATATAAGTATTTGTAAACTTGAAACATTTCTGTACATTTTCATTAACTACATCTGCTATGCATAAATATTTAGATAAATGTAACTGAATTGGAAAATCATTATCTTTAATGTGCTCAAAAGATTAACAAATTGCCCATGAAAAACAATAAAGTATGGAACAATGATGTGAAAATATCTAATTAAAACATGAGGGTCTGGGAGATGGCCCAGTGGATGTAGACACTTGTTGCTAAGTCTGACCATTGGAATTCATGTTGTTCTCTGACCTCCATTCATACACCATGACATGAAAGGACATGCACACTCACAAATACATACATATACATAAATAAGTAAAATGTAATAGTAATAGCTAAATTTAGTTGTAGTCAAGACATAAATAGCTTTTAAGCCATGTTTCAGTCTTCTAAGTTTATTTTTCTAAAATCTTAGTGGAACTTTCTATTCCATAAATGGTCAAGTTGGGTCAAAGTCAACATAGTCTGAAAACTAGATATTCAAAATCATGAGCAACATTTCTTAAGTTACCTTTGATATTCTTTAAGTCTTTAATGTTTCTCTGCCATGTGTGTTGTACTCTGAATAAATTTCTCACAATTTTGTTAAATTTATTTCCACATATTTTATATATTATGATGAAATTGAACTGGCCTAAATCTTACATTTTAGTTTGTTAATTGTTTCTGTGATAGAAAAAATATATCCTAGTTAAAAAATATTGTATCTATCACTATTGATAAAGTTACTTATTAATGTTAATACTTTGATATTTTGTGTATTCTATCTTCAGTTGTATGATGAGGAAATTATCATAGATTTATTTTACTTGAAATTCTTATGATTTTGCCCCTCATATTACTACATGATATCAAAGTTTTGATACAAGAGAAATATAAGAAGAATCATTTCTGTTTTATTCTCCTATCAAATTTCATATACAATCAAAAGTGTCTGCAGTAGGTTCCTTGTGGTCTACGTTATCAGTTTCATACTTTCTAAGAGATTATATTTTTCATTACAATACTTGGCTGTTGTTCTTTTTTATAATTTTCTTAACATCCTTTGAGATGACATCTTTCCCCTCTGCATCCCTTAATATAAGCAATCACATATTTTTTTTAAAGTTTTGATGTGAATCTAACCTTATAGTCCTTGAATAAACACATTTGGTTTTAATATATTTGCACATATGCTCAAGCATATAAACCATATTTATAAGGTTTGACAAAGTTTTGCCTAAGGCTTCATATTTATGTTTGTGATACATGTAGTTATTCAGCTTTTCTTTTCTGTACTGTTGTCTTCAGGATTTAAGGTGTGCTGGCACCATAGGGAAAAACAAGTATACAATAAAGTAAGTAAGACCTGCATTACCATTTTCTTAAATATTTGTAGAATTACTGTTAAATCTGTCCAGTTCTAGGAATATCTTTGTAGAGCTTTTTTTTTTTTTAAAAAAAAAAAATTAGAATTGTTTTGAAATGATAAATATTAAGAGGTTGCTGACTTCTATAACCTTTGTACCACTATTACATACCTGGGCATATCTTGCCATTATTGTCATTGTAGTAATTCACTATGGATGACTTCTCTCCTCTACTGCTTCTATAGCATCCCCTTGTGCCACGAAAGCTACCCAACAGGGAAGAAGCATCCTGATCAGTACCAACTTGCGTTCTCCATGTTCTGTAACCAAAGTATGTACTGTCTTAAGCAATGGGGACTTAAGACAATGGGGACTTACCATCAGCAGTCACTTTACCCACTGAGTATCCACTCAAGCTCATTTTCTAGAAAGAAAACTGTAGTTTCAATTAATTTAGCAAAACACTTGTGTTGTCTAATCTTTTGTTTGTGTTCTGACAAATAAAGCTTGCCTGGAGATCACAGGGCAGAGCTAGCCACTAGTAAACTATAGAGGCCAGACAGTGGTGACTTATGCCTTTAATCACAGCACTTGGGAGGCTCATGTCTTTAATCCCAGTTCTTGTGAGGTGGAGAGAGGAAATGATAAGGTGGGGCAGAGATCCCGTCTCTGCCCCCTTTCAGTCAGAGGATCTGGAGAGGTAAGAAGTCACTGGTGGTTGCTCCTCTGTTTCTCTGATCTTTCAGGTTATTACCCCGATATTTGACTCCTGGTTTTTATTGATAAGATTAATTAGATTATTCTTCACACTTGCTATAATGATGTTTCTTATTTAAAGTATATGATTTCTCATGGGCCATTAGTAGCAACACAATAACCTGTATTGCGTAGGTGGTCTTTAGACCACCCCTAGCCAACAACTTTAGGGCACTCCTTAAAATATCCCTTTGTTGTTCTCTTACTGTAGATACTCTTTATTATAGTAAGTTCATTTGCAGTTAATTCCTAATAATGGCTTCAATAGAATTCCCATCTCTGTCTCTACCTTATGTTCTCTGTCCCAAAACAAGTGTTATGGGTACATGCAATCTATCACTGCTATTTGCGTGGTTATCTTAGCAATGGTAAAATTTTGCCCTTAACTTTTAAGGTAATTTAGCTGGAGAGATGGCTCAGTGACTAACAGCACTTGTTGTTCTTAAAGAATTCCAAGGTTTGGTTCCAGCACACACAAGGGCTTACAAACATCCATAACTACAGTTCCAGAGAATCCAGTGACATGTGACCTCCTTAGGCACCAGGCACATAGTGGTGTACATACATACATGTAGCAAAACAGAAATATGACTATAATAAATCTCAAAGTTTTCAAATGAATTAGCAGTTGCAGATATTTTTATGTAATTTCAAATTAATTTTATGTAATACATCGATTGCTTTATACAGCACTGAGTAAAATGTAAAGCTCAGAAGACTTTAAGCCCCTTTACCTCTGCTATTCTATTTTTTCATGCATATTAGCTTTGATATCTTGTTTTTTTGTCCTATAGCCATTGAAAGAAGCGTGGTAACATCTTACAGAAGTTTCTTTTGTTAAATCTCGTTTCTGCTTCTCTGAAGCATGATGTATGTAAGGCACCTTTTATTAGTGTATCCAAATAATTTTCTTCCTTCTGTATAGTCCATATTCATTTAGGCTTATTTACTGTGCGAAGACTCATTGACGAAGACACCCAGTGATTAGCACTGTGGAGAAGCTACTTCACTATGTCAAGGATGAACTTTCCATTGCTATTCAGAGGCACCTTGGAATGTGTCCTAAGGAACTGGAGAGTGAAAACTACTGCATTTTGACTCTATACTGTCTTGCTCATACCTTGAGCAAGTCATATCTCATTGGAAGCAGCAGCTGTCACTTGGATATTAAGATGAACTTATATTTCACTTTGCTTCAACAACTGGTTTTAGATTTGGGAAGAAAGAGGGCAAAGGTACGTCTTTATGACAGTTTATGTTGTATGGTCATGAGTACTTCTGTGTGCAGGAGTTCTAGCTAACTTTTTTCTGGTTCTTATAAGAAACAGTATTCGCTTTTTGCAGCAGTAGCATTTTATTTCAGAGTATTCCTAAGCTTGTGCCCAGGGGCCATTAGGATAACCTAACATCCTTCTTAATTTACCAGAGTTGAAGAGGGCAACAATGATCTTCCAATGCAAGAAATATGGCTGCTGCATCTCGGCCTTGTGGCAAGTTGCAGTCTGTGTTGTGGAGGTCACTGTACTCTGCACTTACTTGTTTTCTTACTCTCTAGAAGTAAAACTGATCGAAGGAGGCAGGGAGGTTGCCTTGACCTGAGTCTGTATCAGTCAGATTTCTGTCCTATGTTTCATTAAAATGAGTTCACCCGGGAGTAGGAGGTGAAAACTAGACCTATAAACAATGTACTGTTTTCCAGAAACAAGTCAACAGGACAGCTTTGAAAGCTGAGTATAAATTGCCCATGAGACATTGATCACAGATAAATGCTGCAGATACTTGACTTAAAACTTTCTAAAGACAATATGAACTACTCTTCATAGGAATGTAAACAATAAATAAATAAATTCTAAAAATATCCCCCCCCCAAATAATCATCAATTATCAGTGGTTTTAAGTCTATCAAACGAAGTGAAGAAACAGTGTTAGAAATTCTATAAAAACATGCTTTCTATGATAGTCTTAACATGCCTTTCAGGTGCAGAGAGAGTTAATAAACATTTATGTGCACATGGTATACTTTGAAATTCTTTTCCTGTTTTTTCAATTGTTTTGCTTTGGAACTTGATGATATGTAATTTTGATTAGAAAGAAGAAATAATCAGGTTGCTTTCTACGCCAAGTTTGTTCTTATCTGGTTGCTATGACAATCTCCTTTGACAGTTTTTTTTCTCTTTTGTCGATTTATCTCTTTTTGATGTTATAAAAAGAGTTTTCCTAGGAAAGGGGTTTGATTCTTTATGCTTAAAAGATTTTAAAGAAATAATAATAAAAAAGCTTTTAGTGAAAACCTCTGTATTCCATCATGTCATGTCTTATTTAAGATTTAAAATAAGAAAAAGCTATATCTCTTCTTTAAAAAAAAAAAGAAGAATGAAGGTATTTGGAGAATCTAAATTTTTATTTCTTCCATATTGTATGCACTAATTGCATACTTGAACATTGTTCTGTGCACATAAAGGTTTGTTTTTAGACCTGATTTCTAGCCTTATTATTTTAAACAATGAAATCCTCTGCTAGGTTTTCAACTCATCAGAGAACATAGATTTTTTTGAAGAAGAAAATACTAGACTATGCACAAGAAAACTTAATTCTCATCTTAACTTTTTCCAGTATGACCTTGGAAAAAATCACGTGCATCTTATGAACTGTAACTTTTTATTATTATTTTGAAAAGAGAGTAGAGGCTAGTGAGACAGCTCAGTGGACAAAGGCATTTGCTGCCAAACTTGATTACCTGAATTCTTTTGTAACCCACATGGGGGAAGAAGAAAACCAACTCCCGGAAGTTGACCTCTGACCTATATACACACAATCTACTGTGGTGTGCATATATGCACATCATGTACACACACACACACACACACACACACACGTACACATACACACACAATACACATACATACACACTAAACATAAAAAAAGTTGTGAGACCATGTGTTTTTCCTCATCAGAAAATAAACTGCACTGTCCATTTGTTATTGAAATATTTAAGTTATTTTCTTCGATAGCATTTTCCCAAGAAATCCTTTTGTGTGTTTGATGAGAAAATCATACATGAACTCAGAATTATGGAGTTCCTTTAATACACTATGCACATGAGCCACATTCTTCCTGGTTAATGAAAGTCACATGAGTTTTTGCAGAAAGCCATAAAGTACACAGAAACTTGGAGGTGGTTGCTTTTTTTTTTTTTGGTTGTTTGAGCAGAAGACAGTGATAGTCAGGTAGCAGTAGAATCAGTTTGTGTGGCCAAGTTCTCCCCAGATTCATCACATAGGAGATTTGCTAAGCAATATTGGCCAGTCTTATGCTTTCAAAGTTAAACCTGAGTCACTGTCACCTGTAAGGCTTACAAAACTAGCATTTTTTTTTTGAAATTGAAAAGTCATTAATCTAATGTGCATGAGATGTGCTTAGATAATTAGTTTATACACAGATTTTTAGGTGATGCTGGCCCTGTGACCAATATTTTGATAACCATCAGGTTGATCAGTTTAGAGAAGTTTTATTTTATTTTTATTTTTTAAAATTTTGAGATACTGTTCTAATGATAATGTATAAAACTTTTAAGAAACTACAATAATGCCCTTACCCATCCTGAATGTTGTAATACTTGTTGACTCAACAATTGCTTTTTATTCTAGTCCTTGTTTAGAAGAAACAGCATGACTTATACTTGGTTTCTAGTGTCATATGAAATGTTTATGTATTTGGAAGGATAAAAATGGAGCAAGGGACCTGGGGAGATGTTTTAGTTAGTAAGCATAAGAATCTGAGTTTGGATACCCAGCAAGCACATGGAAAACTAGGTGTGGCAGTATTCAACTGTAGTCTTAGCACCAGGGAGACAGAGACGGATCTTCGAGGAGCTCACTGGCTAGCCAGCTTGGTTGACTCTGTGAGCTGCATGTTCACTGAGGAACCATGTATAAAAAAATAAGTTTGAGATTAACTGAAGAAGAAACTCAACATTGACCTCTAGCATACACACAAATCTATGTTGGGAATATGTACATATAGCACAGGTAGATGCACATACACACCCCCATCCCCACCCATACACATAGAGATACTGTTATGAAATGAGTGATATGATGGTCATTATAAAAACAAATTCAGGAAGACTGTATGCCATGTTCTGTAGAAATATACTTGGAATTTAGTTATAATTATTACAAGATTACTTTTAATATGTAATCAATTTATTATTTTCAATAATAACATCAGTCTCATTGGAGGAAAAAATAGCTTCACATCTGGCTTGCAAATTTGTGTATTTCAAGACTTTGCTTCCTATAGAAGTCCAACAGGCAGCCATGATTCCCATACTTTTGTATCCGACACAGGTAATCCAGATTTTTCCCGTCACGTACATATTCTTAGCCTTGTAGTCACCTGGATGGTGAAGCCTCTTTTCGGTAGTCTGAGTGACCCATTGTTAACATCCTTCTAAACAGTAGGGCATTTTAGTGTTAATTTAGTTATACCTTATAAACCCCCTAAAGAAAGATGAGTTAAAGACATAAGGCAGTTGTATGAAATTCAGCCAAATTGTGAGGTTCAGCTGCTCCTAGAGCCTCCTCTCTCTTGATGCCCAGGGGATCTCTTCTGCCACAGTTTTGCCATGTCCACTTGAGTTTTATGGTCATTGGCCAGTATGATCTTGCCTTTTGTCCCCCCCACCCCCGCCCTGCCACAAATTCACCCAGATTCCACTGCCAACAAAACGGAGAACAGTTTCCTCTTCCTACAGCTTAGGTGTACAAGTGTAGAAGATAAAAGTCAAGTTATGGATCACACTTGGGTGTTCCAACTTTCATAACTGCAGCCTCTCCCTTTCAATAACTTCACATACTTGGATCCTGTCAAGCACTTCATAGCAGCAATAATGTTCTCTCATATGCTGACAGCAGATTTAGGAATAAGCACAACTTAATTATCTTTTGTGGTAGATTTTTTTTTTTAAATGATATGTTTCTCCTCTCTCCCTCGAATCTTGGCCAATGTGATGTTTTAGATACTCTACCCAGGAGGCAAACCATATTTTCCACCTTCTAAAAGTCAACGCTGGCCTTGTGACTTGCTTTGCTCAGTAGTGTTTAGCAGCAGTGGTAGCATGGCTCAGTGAAGTTGTCAAGTCTCAAAGAGGTGGGAAAACAATGAGAGGACGTAATGTATGTAGCATGGTAGAAGACAGAAGAGAGTTGGCAGCTGACTGTCCCCTGAAGAACAAGGCACTTGCTCTCTGACCCATGAATAAAAGTCTCAGCAAGTCAAGCTAAATAAAACCTTCTAACAGAGTCTAGCTTGATGTGCCAATCTAGAGAATCTGGAATTAAGTAAATGATTGTTCTTTTTTTTTTTAAATTACATTTTTTTAAAAAAAATTATTTTATAATATAATCTAATTCTACATATCAGCCACGGATTCCCTTGTTCTCCCCCCTCCCGCCTCCCTCCACTTCCCCCTAGCCCACCCCCCATTCCTACCTCCTCCAGGGCAAAGACTCTTCCGAAGACTGAGATCAACCTGGTAGACTCAGTCCAGGCAGGTCCAGTCCCCTCCTCCCAGGCCGAGCCTAGCGACCCTGCATAAGCCCCAGGTTTCAAACAGCCAACTCATGCAATGAGCACAGGACCTGGTACCACTGCCCAGATGCCTCCCAAACAGATCAAGCCGATCAACTGTCTCACCTATTCAGAGGGCCTGATCCAGTTGGGCGTCCCTCAGCCATTGGTTCATAGTTCATGTGTTTCCATTCGTTTGGCTATTTGTCTCTATGCTTTATCCAACCTTGGTCTCAACAATGATTGTTCTTATATTCCAGTTCTTTACAGCAGTTGCCTGTGCAGCCATGAGTGCCTGGCGGGTGAATCTTCTGGAATAAACTTACAGTTAGGTGCCAACATTCACCTCTCTGTTTACTTCAGAAATTTGATTTACTCAGCTTTGAATCGTCCCTTGGAAGTGGTAGTAATTTTCATCAGGTCTTACGTTTAAATGTACTTACAAAACATGGCTAATAAGCTGTAGGAACAAGTGAAAATTCTCTATGTGGCACATTTTTTAAAAAAGTAGGAAGAAAAGAAGTACAGCCACCATCTCCTCTTCCCACAAATGTTTTCCCGCTTAGTAGTGCACTTGCTTCTTTTTGTTGATGTTTATTTTTGAGATTTTACTTTAATCCCAACACTTCTGCCTCCCCTTTCCTCTCTCCAATACATCCCTCTGTACTCTTCTCCAAATTTATCGCCTCTTTTCCATCAATTTCTATTGCATGCATATATGTATTTATATGTACACATCTATATTTCCAAACATAACCTACTAAATCTATATGGTGTTACTTATATGTATGTTTTCAGGGCTGGCCATTCAGCACTGGACAACCAATTGGTGCAGTCTTCTCTAGAGAGGGTCACCTCTCTTGATCCTAGCTCTATTCAGTTGCCTGTAGTCCTTTGAGTAAGGATGATATCTTGCAGGCTTTCTCCATGCAGTTTGGCCTGTTTGTTGGCATCACCCTTGTTCAGCTCATGTTTGGGTGGTCATGTTGGGGAGAGTTTATGGGTGTAGCTTCTGATGTTAACTAGAGGACACAAGCTCCCATCAAATTCTCGGTTCTCAGAAACTGTTTGCTGCTCTCTTTGCAGTGTGCCCTGAGTCTTAGGTGTGGGAGTGTTTGTAAATGGATCTCCTGGGCCTGGGCTCCACAACTCTGCACATTGATCGCTTGTGTTTTCCGCAGTGGTCTCTGCTCCAAAGGGAAGTTTCCTTGATGAGGGGTGAATTCTACACTTATCTCTGGGTATAAGCACAGATGTTTATAGATTACTGTTAGAGATTGTTGGTTTAGTAAATTAATGGTTGTAGCTTCCCCTCCAAAAACCATGCTTTAACTAACACTGATTAGTTAGATGGGTTTTTAGTATCAGGTGTGGTATCTCTCTGGATAAATGGGTTTTAAGTCCAATTATAGCCATGGTTACCACCAAGGTGTGCTACTACTGCACCTGTAAGGCTATGGTGCCATGCTGGTCGTTGATTTGGTTCATAGGCATCATAACTGGGAGGGACTGTTGCTTGCCTCCCTCCTTTGGAAGCTTGCATGTTACTAGTTCAGGCTTTGGGGTCGTTTTTCTGAAGTGCAGGATGCTTTTAGCGATAAGGACTTACCTTCCACTTCTCAGGGGTAGCCAGCGGCAATGGCAAGTGGGAGTCTCTTAGATAGTCAGTGACACAAAGAGTCGCTGTGAGGATTGAAAAAGATTAAATTCATTGTCTCAGGTTTTTGGATGAAGTTGGCTATACATCAGCTGATTTATAATAAAATACTATCTTTTAGATTTAGTTTTTACTTCAATTATATGTATGTCTGTCTGTTTGTCTGTAGGTATGTAAACATTAATGCAGATGCTAGAGGAGGCCAGAACAGGGTGACAAATCCCCTGGAGCTAGAGTTATAAGTGTTTGTGGACAACCCAACAGGGTGCGGGAAACCAGACTTAGGTTCTTTGCATGATCTGCAAATGCTGTTAACCACTGAGCCATCGTTCTGGCCTCCGATTCATAACATTCTCATCAAAATTTGCCATAGTCCCCAGTCTCCAACTAAAGAGCTTCTACAATGTGAAATGAAAAGTCTGTCGTTACTAGGCAGATTACATATATATGTGTGCATGAACACACAAACACACACACATGTGTATCTGAACACATCTATACATCTGTTCTGATAAGCAATGTAAACTAAAGTCACAGACTCCTGTTATCTCTGCCTCCGAAGGATCACAGTGGAACCTTACAATCTGGCACAGTTACTGTCCTGTTCAGCAATTTCTATTGTGGCAGGTCAGGTTTCTGGAACATTGTCAGAGCCAGGACATAAGGCTTTAACAACATCTGCTGTGGCTGTGAACAAAGGCATGCTGCATTTTTTAAAATGGTTTTCCTCACAGGCTATCAGTTAGCCTGAGCGGGCAAAGCAAAGCTAGCTGCTGTTCACAGTCCAGGAGAAGGCTTGCTTTCTCTGTGAAGCATGTGACTCACCCATCCCGACTCAGTGTCTTACAGACCACGTTCCTCTGCAATCCAAAAAGGGCCCCCAAAAGTGATTGTGTACAGAAACCCCTCCCCCCTTTGCCCATTTTGCAGCTGTATGAAATATTTCTACATAATCGCATCTGGATGGGATTGTCAGATGCACAACTTCACTGAGACCAAAAATTACTTTCATTTAGAAGGACATTAGACAGTTCGCATCCAGTTAAGATAAGGACGCGCAGTGATGCAAGCCAAATGGAGCTATTTCAAGACCGTGTCGCTGCTTCTGCGGAGAAGCTATATTTTTAGCAGGACAGCCATCAGAACACATGCTTATTATTTTGACAAAATAGCCTCATTTCTTTAGAAAGATGCACGTGAAAGACTGACTGGCTGAGTTATTAATCCAGCTTTTGTTGTTGTTAGTATGCGTTTGGGTAGGTTTCTTATCATCCTCTAAGGGTAGTTCTTCCAGCGCGGTAGTGGGCCTGTGTCTAATCCCGCATCATCTCATGAATTTCCTTCACCTCAGAGATGCCCAAATGCACTCCATGTATTGTGGTAGTGTTGTGTAAAATGCAGCCCGACAGGGATATTTACAATGGTCCAGAGCAGGGGGTGCAGGAAGGGGAGCAGACTGCTGAAGGGGCTGTAGCGCTTGCTCCCTCAGCTTTTTACACTGGGGATGGAGTCCAGGGCTCAGGCATTCCAGGTAGAATCCTGTAGAGTCCCTGCTGGCCATTCAAATACAAGAAAACAAACACACCAGCAAGCGCTGGCACCAGGGAAGGGGAAGAGCCTCAGCTGTTTGCTGTGCGGGGACGCAGACCCAGCTGCCTAGTCTTTGTTCCTCTGCACAGAGTAAATCTCAGGAAATTCGCTCGTAAAAGACAAAGACAGAACGCAGGGGAGTCTTAAATAAGAGGAACAGACTCTGAAAGGTGTCAGTATAAGTGGTTTTTGAACAAAGGAAAGTGAAACAATGTTCACCTTAAGAATCTGAATTACCTCTTGTTTTTCTAATTGAGTATGTGTGGGGGTGTGCAGAATAAAAAGCAGGTAATTCACTTTAAAGGAAAAAAATGAAGTTATAACACTGTGAATAATGGGGAGGGGTGGGCTGAAAGAAGAACATTTCATCTGAGGTGTACCAGGCTGACACTGTCTAAAATCTATCATTTTCAATAAACAATGACACTCCCCCCCCCTAATTTAGAACGGTTCCCTGGAATTAAAGATCCTATGTATACATATAATGTGCATATGTGTCTATTACGCACAAGGTACTTCTCAGCCCTTGTATATGTATTAAGGCCCCCTTCCTGTACTTCAAACAAAACCTTCGAAGAATCTACTTAATGAGAGTTGTAGTCCTGATGCTATCAGGGTTACTGAGAGACTTTGAATATATTGCCTAATTCATCTTGATCTCACTTCCCACCTTTCAGAAGAGAGAGTGAGGAGAATGATCCTAGCTGTTCTCTCTAGCCTTGGAGTCACATAATTTATTACAGTAGTAGTGGATTCAGATTCTTCTCTCTGCCGGACAGTGTCTACACTCTTCCCCCGTGAAAACAGTCTCCATCTATCCAGCTTTCAGTCTTCTCCGATATTCTTTAGGCCAATAGTTTCTATTCTCATCCTCTCTCATGGAATGTATTTCTAGTGTGTCTTTAAGGAAAAGAACCACAAAATCAGTCAGTCCAAGTGCAATGCTCACACTACAAGAGATCAACAGTGGGGGACATCCCCTAGTCGCACAGCACAGAGCCATAGCAGAGTCTTTACAGGCATTGGTTTTATACAGCTGCCTGTGGACCAACCTATTTTATGATATTAAAATGGATTATGGTATTAAAATGTAATGACACACATACTGTATGAAATACCTGTCTCCATAGGAAACACACTGGATGTTTATGCAACAGCTGATTGCTTACTTTGCATGCCTAAGACCTGAATTATTTTAAATGAATGAAAAAAATTAAATCACTGAACTCCCAAACATGAAAAGATTAAGAAATAGTTCCTCAGATCCAACTGAATTCTCCCTTTTATGCCTTCTCTTGTTTACTTTCCTCAGAATGTACTAAGAATTACAATATATATCTAATTTATTCACACAAAAGATACCTAACTTAAAAAAAGTAACTATTGCTATTGAACAACATATATAATCTAGAGCTACCATCCATTCTATTAGGAAAATGCCATGCCATGACACTAGTCTCTGTGAAGACAAGCATTTACTGGCTTATATATATATTAGTCTGTTGGGCTTTATTTAAAATTCCTTAGTTTTTGTAATATGTATTTTTGAAATTATATAATTACTTTTGAAAAATCTACTAGACCAATTCCAAGAATCAATTTTTTTCTGGAGGAGATCCTGAATATATGGCTGTCACCACCACCACCACCATTGTTATTGTTATTTATTTTTTTATTCAGAGACAGAGTTTTATTATGTAGGTCTGGCTGGTCTGGAAATCACTATGAATATCATTCTGACTTTGAACTTGTGGTTGTCTTGATGTATCTGCTTCCCACATGTTGGGATTACAGATAGTTTTTTTATTCTTATTTTTTTAATCATTCTTTACTATTGATACACACAATTTTTAAACTATTGATACTTAGAGTCTGCTTCAAAAATCAAAGCTCAGAGTTTAAGTCCATAAAGATTGACATTTTCTAGTCACATTTAGCATAGAAACATGTTGAAAAATGAGTGTTAATGGGCTGGAGAGATGGCTCAGAGGTTGAGAACACTGGCTGTTCTTCCAGAGGTCCTGAGTTCAATTCCCAGCAACCACAGGTGGCTCACAACCATCTGTAATGAGATCTGGTGCCCACTTCTGTATACATAATAAATAAATAAATCTTTAAAAAAATGCATGTTAACAAATGTTCTGGACACACATATTTCTCAGATTCTTTCTGTGCAGCACCAACAAGCTCTGGATAGTGTCCCAAAATTCTCTTTAGCAATTCCTCATTGTAGAGGTTTCAATGAAAATGGCCCTCATAATCTCCTATATGTGAATACTTGGTTTTCAGCTGGTATAGAACTATGTGAGAAGGATTAGGAGTGTGGCCTTGGTGGAGAAGGCTTGTCACTGGGACCAGTTTTGAGGTTTCAGAAAGTCCATGTTCTTCCCATTTAGTGTATTCCCTCCAGTTTGTGGATTAAGATGTAAGGTCTCAGCTACTGCTTCAGCCATGCCTGCCTGCTTGTTGCCATGCTCCCAGCCATGATGGCCATGGACTCTATCTCTTGGAAATTATAGGCCCCAAATAAACTCTTCCTTCTATAAGTGGCCATGGTCATGATGCTTTAATCACAATAAGAGAAAAGTAACACAGTCATACAAATAAAATGGTTCAGCAACTACTATTCATTACATTGTCACAGTTTTAATAGGCTTTGAGAAAATATCCATATTCTGGAGGTGAATTATAATAAAATTATAAGCCATTAAACTTTTAAAGGAATTTAAATATATAACTTGAAACTATGCAATTGTTACATAGACAGAAAGGAAGCCAGTGCCACTGGTATAAGGAGAAACTGAATGGGATGGGGGCTGTGGTGATATTTTATTGGTGCTCTAATAAATAAAGCTTGACTGGAGATCAGAGGAAAAAGCCAGCCACTACATTAAACAGAGGCCAGGTAGCACATGTCTTTCATTCTAGCATTCAGGGGGCAGAGATTCATCTGGAACTCTGTGAGTTCAAGGTCACACTGGGAACAGAGTCAGGCATAGTGGCACATGCCCTTAATCCCAGTGTTAGTTAACTATAGAGGTCTGGAGGTCTGTACAGACACACAGGATGTGATAGAGCTCGGTGGAAAGAGGAAGTGATGAAGCTGGGCTGAAATGCAAGATGGCAGAGGACAGAAATGTATATTGGCATAAGTATGCAGGAAGTAGCTCTCTCTTTGGCTTAGGATTTCCTAGAGGTAAGATGCGGCTGGCTTGCTCTCTGATCTCTCAGTTTTCACCCCAAAATCTGGCTCTGGGCTTTTTATTAATAAGACCATTTAGCAATTCGTGTTACAGGGGGGCATATTCCTTCCACTCTAGTGGATATCTTCATGATCTTCTTCATGTAGGCCTATAAAATGTTCCACATAATTCACTGTGATGGGGAGAAATGTACACCAGTTTATAAATGTACTGTTTATTGACTCACTTTCTATGATGTGCAATGCTGTTTTACTTTGTAAATTACGAAGTTAGAAATTCTAATAAAAATAGCTCAGTAAACAGATATAAGTACACACACATCTCTCTTCCTCTCTCTCTCTCTCTTCCTCTCTCTCTCTTTCTTTATTCTTTACATTTCTTTACTCTATTTGATCCATCCTTTTAAGCAGTCCACAAATATGTCAAAGAATGTCTCTAATTTTTGTAGTACTTCATCAGATTTCACTATGATAAAATTATCTCATAATTGTCTTTATTTTTATTCCGTAGTGAATGTGGGATAGTATTATTCTCCAGTTTCTGTATGCACAGAATTAGGTTAAATATTGTCACAATTGTGCAACTAAAGCATCATTTTACTGTTTGTCTCAAAATATGCAGGCTATTCCTTTGAATTGCCTTATGTCTATCTATAGCCTGATGAGCAGAATGATTTATTGATTTTGATACTACACATACAACTTATGAGGCCTAGCCATTCAGATTAAAGAGCCAAGAGACTCTTTGAAATGTGTTTTCCCCCCTTTAATTTGTGGGAGAGTGTTGATTATGGTCACAGAGAAAATGGGAAAAATAAATAATTTCAAATAAGTGAGTAAAAAAACAACAACAACAGACCCTAACTCCCCCTAACACATGCACTCCATAGACAGCTAGAGAGAAGGAAGAAAGTCAGGAAAGCTTTATGTGAAGTTTTGGCAAACTTTAGGGGACAGAAGGTGTCTGATGTTACATCAGAGGTTTCAAAACTTTGAAGACAAGACTGAACAGGATTTTAAAAAGCAATTTCTGGAAATCAAGTAATTCTATGAACTTCACCATTAAAAATTGTGTACAGATATCTGTAAATACCAAAAGAAACTCTTTGTAGTTCAGCATCATATTTTTTTAAATATTATTCAGAGAATAAAAACCTTTTGTTTTAATTGTTGAGAATTGTCATCTTCAAGGCATAAATATCTGATCCTTTGTTGTAGCACACTATGCCCATCAAATAGATAACACTGATGAGAGAAGTTATCACCTATGGTACTTGTCAAAAGTTACATCTCTGTGTTAGAAAACTGAAAACTGATGCCATTCCAGAGCCTAAATGCTTTACAGAATTCCTAATTGCGGAATAAAGTTACTTCATGTCACTTTAATACCACTGAGTCAAAGTGAACAAGAAATTCTAAGCACCCACAGGACAGTACATAACCATCTATAACTCTAATCCCAAGGAGCTTCTAGCCTCTGAGGGCATCAGGCACACACATAGAGCTCATGCATACATGCAGGCAAAACACTCATCCATATAAATTAAAAACAAACAAACAGAGAAAGTTCTATTGTTTTCCCAGGAGAAAGGAGAGAGAGCCAAATCCAATCCAGTTGGCAGCTCTCAAGGTCAAGACTGCTTCCATGCAGCCAACAGATTTCCATGCATTCCCTCTTTCTTCTGTTTTGCACGTACCAATTATCTGTGTTAGATTTCCAGAAGCACACACTCCAGCTATCTGAATTCTATTCTATTCTTTCAAGTTGGACATTTCCATTTGCTTATTAGTAGAATGAGCATGCACTTACCACTTGGATGAGAAGATCTTTGGGAGTAAAAGTGGATCGAATCCCTTAGTACACCATTTACATAGGAAGACATGGTAACTGTTCCATTAAAATCAGGGTGATATTGGCACCGCGCCTATGATGTTTCTCTGAACTCTTCAAGCCTGGCAATTTTGCTATACCTTTGAGTAAACGTTGAGAGTATTGAGAGTAAACGACAATATCATTATTATTATTAACTTTTTGGTATATGAGACAATCCTCGAATTATGATTATGTTCTTTCATGTAAAAATGTTATCTTTGTTCATTTCAAATAGAAAAAAAAATTGAAATAAACCATCTTACATTTGTTGGTACTGAAATATTAGAGAATATCCTAAAAGGAAAGTCTTTAATATGTGCTTGTTTTCTTATAATCTTAAATCCAAAATTAACTGTTTATCTTAATAAGTCTATCAAAGCACATTATACAGCTTTGAGTGACTATGACCATGCCACACAATTGTTATGTTAAAACCAAAAGATGTGGTCAGGGGTTGGAACAATGAGAGTCCTTATTTTCACTGTCACTGTTTAACACAGCATCTAACAAATTATAGAGGTTTATGTAATTCTAGTAAGTATTTTTAGTTTTGTATTGGGTATAGGTAAGGTTTATTTTATATACATATATATTTATTACTCCACAGTATCTCAAATATTAGAGTTGATACTATCTAATACAAATTCTACTTTTAGCAAGGATTTATTTCTTTTATTCTTTGTTTTATTAATTTTTTGATACTAACTCTCTTATTGGATCATTTAAGATTTGAATATTGGTAAGGTGTTTGGATATCTCTCTTTTCAGTAATCAGTTTGAGAAAATGAGTAAAAATGGCTGGGGAGATTTCTTTAGTAACCTGTCTGTATGGTTAGTATAATCACCATGAATTTGGCCAGGTGTAGCTAAGCGATATTTCAGGAAAAGAACTAATAGCAAAGCCTTTTGCACAGTAATTTGCTGGGTAAGGTTCAACAAAATGAAAACTCATCAGACGCCCTGCTGGGATTCCATCAGCAAGCATTTATTTGTAGTCGCATGTACACCTGCTTACACAGTAATAATGCACTAGTGAGTTAAGTCAGTATGCCAATGCAAATTCACTTTATTCTGAATCTAACACTGAAGTCTACTACATATACTAACCAAACAAATGGATTGCCACCGAATGGGTAGACTAACATGAGAAATATAGATAGCATAGTCCTGTTTTTCTGTTGCTTTTGCTAGTGGATAATCCTTTGTGAAAATCCTTTCCAGCATCTACCATTTAGATGAAGAATTTGCAGCGAATGCCTTGCCCCATTGGTGCAGCAATGCTGAACCACACACATGTGCCATCTGCAAGGTGATTTGTTTCAGTGCAGGAGATCCTGGGCCATTTAATTGAAGCTCAAAATCAATTCAGCAAATATTTATTGAACACCAACTGTCTGGAAGGCTTTAGACTAGGTGGAAGCAGTGGCAAAGCATAGAGGATGCATAGGAATACTAGCTGCTCCAAGAGACTCCTGATCAGCAATACGGGATAAGATCAATGTTCATACCACTCTGTGGCAAAGCAAAGAAGCAGCAGAGGCCATCTGAGAACCACAGAGAGCTCCAGGGCAGTAACATAACTCAACTTGAGTTGTGAGAATTGGAGCAGTATTAGTATAGAAGGTGGGTTTCAGAGAGAGTCTTAATATCTGCTAGGATTTAAGTATATTGAGATGAGTGGGGAAGATGCAGGGACAGTTTTTGAACATGACTGTCCAGTAAGAGTGGAAAAAAAAACAGGTGAGCAGGTTGCCTGTTTGAACATGTAGCTACAAATTCAGTTGGCATGAGTGGAGTCTCCCACTTACAAAATCAGGAAAAGAATACAGAAAAGAGAGAGAATTCATATTCCTAGTTATCACACACATTTATTTTTGAGATAGGGTCTCACTGTAGCTCAAACTATCCTGAAACACATTATTATTATTATTATTATTATTATTATTATTATTATTATTATTTCGAGCTAGGCAAGGGCTCTATCATTGGTCTAGATCCCTACTCTTTTGGAAGACATTAGATAGTTCAGGCTGGTCTCAAACCCAAGTTTATCCTTCTTGCTCAGTCCCCCTAATGTTGGGATTACTATATTGCCATCATTCCTATTTTATTCAACATCTTTTAACAGTACATCTCATAAAAACAATGTCAGTTGAGAAATTTATTCTATATGTAATGGATTCTCCATACTGAGATAAAGATCACCTTCTCCACCTTTTCTTCTTCCCCTCCTCTACTCTCTCCTCCTACTTCTCTTTTTCCCTTTCCTCTTTATCTCTCTTCATCTTTTCTCTCTTTCATAAGGAAGTTGTATGGCCAGATTGTAAATGGAGTTTCTCTGTCCTGCCCTTACCTGCAGCTGCTTCCAAATAATCACCCAGAGGCTTATATTAATTATAAATGCTTCGCTGGTAGCTCAGGCTTACTACCAACTAGCTCTTATACTTAAACTAACCCATAATTCTTATCTAAGTTTAGCCACATGGCTTGATACCTTTTCTCAGTACAGCATTCTCATCTTGCTTCCTCTGCATTTGGCTGGTGACTCCTGACTCTGCCCTTCTTCTCAGCATTCTTAGTTCGGTCGCCTGGCATATACTTCCTGCCTGGCTACTGGCCAATCAACATTTTATTAAGCCAGTTTGAGTGACCAATCTTTACAGTGTACAAGAGTACTATCCCATAGCACTAGATTTTAAAGAAAAGAACTTAAATGTAACTTTATTATAATTCCTTTCTAGATCATATTTATTGTTTTATTTTGGAAATACTTTATATAAGGAAGATTCAGACAAGTTTCTTAAATATGGAAAATTAATTACCCTGTTTCAGTTCTTTTGTGCTGTAATGATAATTTTATTTTAGTTTCCTAGGCTGTAATAATAATAAAGAAATACTCTCATAGGTGTGGTGGTTAGAAATCCAAAATCACTGAATAGCAAAATTGCTTAGTGGGTAACGTGCTTGTGGCATTGAGTCTGATGACCCGAATTTGATCCCTGAGAACTCCATGGTAGAGGAAGAGTCTACAATCCTACAAATTATCATCTGACCTACATATGTCTCTCATGGCATATGTGCCCCCCCCCACAGTAAATAAAATGCAAATTAAATGACAACAAAAAGAAATTTCAGTCACAGTGTCAGCAGGGATGGGTCAGCAGCAGGCTCAGTGGAAGACATGCTTCCTGTGTCTCAGCCAATGGTGAAGGCCACCAACCCTGTGCACATTTCAGTTTGCAGATGCATCCCTCCGATCCCTGCTTCCATTACAACATGGTCTTCTTCTTGGTCTCTGTGTCTTTCCCTCTTCTCCCCAGCACTCATATTGAATGAAAACTCATTCTAGTTACACAACTTAAGTTGATTGAACATGTGCCACTTCTATTTCTAAATAATGTTATATTCAAGTACTAAAAGTTAAGACTTCAAAATATCATTTTAAAGTAGGGATGAACACAATTTAGCCCATAAGAGTTGATTAGGATTAAACAAAAAGCCCACATAAAATAATTAGCATACAAATCTGCCTTAGTTTTTAAAATGACTACTCAGAAATATTTTATACAATGTATTTTGATTATATATTCCTTGTCTTCCCTTGACTCCTCCCAGATACTTTCCACCTCCCTAACCACCTAGCTTCATGTTTTTCCCTTTCCTCACTCAACAAACAAACCAAAAAGCAAGCTTTTTTTAAAACCATACAATATACACAATAAAATCATCCTCATAGTATCTTTGTGAAGATGAAACCACCATCTTGTGAGAACACTTGGCATGGGGCCAGGTTAAATATATGGTTGCTTTACAATAAATATTAGTATACTTAATTGGGGGACCTGTCTCCAGTGGTTTCTGTGAAAGAATATTAAATTCTTATTCTCTAGATTTTCCCAGATTGAAACAAAGTACAAAAGATCATAAAAATAGCTAAAGAAATACATGACTCCAAAGGGGTAGTTGGTTGTTCCAGAACTTTCTTTAGCCAAGTACATTCTGCTGGAGAACTATGGGACAGACAGTTGAAACTCTCTGTCTCTCAGTTCTTTCTTATCCATTAACAGCCCAGACTACATTCATAGCCTAAGATGTGGTGAATTTTCACTAATTTGTATTAGATCTCTGGGACTGCTTATGTCTTTCCCCATTCTAATTACTCTCTCAGTATTAGATGGTTGGGTTATTAAGATCTGGTAATCACCTGACCCTTTGGTGTGAACTGATGCTAATACACAGACACTATTTGGTATATTTTTTCTAGTCTCCAGAGGTAAATTCCAGGACCTAGGTTGAAATATTTTTTTTTTCTAGGATTTTCTGGATGATTGCCTCCTCATGTCTCTACTTAATTTGCTTTGTGTGGATACAATCATATGAACAAACACACAGGAATTGGGAGGTTTCTGATTATAGCTGTCAGTAAGTTGAGCATCCAAGGGATTGTATGCAGGACTTTGGGAATTTATAATCCTTCTCAGTCTGTCATTAATGAAAAGGACCCGAGAGACAGATTGCAAGTGACCCTGGGTTAAGGGGCTGGAGGTTAAGCCTTTTAGCCATGAGTCTCAGGTTTGAATCTGATCTAAGCCCCTAATAAACAAGAGCTACTGCTATTTGATATTAGTTTGGTGACCCGTGTGAAATGAATTAGTGATCTTGAGTTTGTTTTGGTGGGCAGGTGTCCTCGTATAGCCAGAGCTAATAGCCTCAACAGAAGAGCCCAACAGCCTATAGAACTGAAAGAAAGAAGTGGATCCTTAACTGGTCCCTTGCCCTTCTAGGCTTGCTGTTCAGAAATGGGGAAAATCCCAAAGGTTTCAAATTTCATATGCCCAGCTTGTAGGAAAGCCATGTGAATAACCATGGTCAGAAAAGGCTTTAGTAAACTCCACAGTAAGGGTCAAACAACAATCAGCTGGTAGGCTTAAGAGAGATTTAATATCCTCAGTTTCTCTCATCCACCCCCACCCTCTGATTGCTGTGTAGCTGTCATGGAATCTATGTTTGTGAAAGAAATACCTGACTGTGTTTATCCTGCAAAGATGAGTACAACTCCTCAACATCACATTTGGCACTTTCATGGCAGAAGAATTAAAAGCTGGGTATATGAAAAATGAAAGGGAGTATGTTAGTCACCAAGACAGAAAATCAACTGTGACAAAGATGTGAGCATTGTTTTGTAAAATAAGACACATAAAGATGCAAAATATGCTAAGTAGAGATGAGAGAAAAACATTTATCACTCACTGAGGATGGCTTTTCTTTTTAATTGTTTCTTGAATCAAAATAATTTTTCATGCAATGTATTTTGATTATATTTCCTCCCCCAACTCCTAGTTCCTCCCCAACTCTCTACCCATCTAACTTTATCTTCTTTTTCTCTCTCACTCAGATAAAAAGATAACCCTAAAAACAATAAACAGCAAAAAAAAAAACCCACAAAAAACAAAAAATGAAAGTCAAAACAAACAAAAGACCAATAAGACAAACAGTTTCAAAACAAAGCAAAACTAAACAAAAAGTTCTCAAATATACCATTGCTGCTGGGCATGGAACTGGCCATGGAGTGTAATCATCATATCTAGTAGCTCTATGTAGCCTGAATTGTTAGAAGGTCTTATTAATAAAAACAAACTTGAGAGCCAGGTATTGGGGTGAATTCTGAAAAATCAGAGAAGCAGAACCAGCCACAGCTAACCTCACCTCGCCAACTTCTCAGTTGACCTTGTTTCCTCACACTGAAAGTCTCTGAGTCCTCATCCGAATGGATCTCAGTTGAACTGCTGCTAAAAGCTAAAAGCTTAAAAAGGCCGTTAGTTCCTGTTTCTCATGCCTTATGTACCTTTCTGCTTCCTGCCATCATTTCCTGGGATTAAAGGCATGTGTCACCATGCCTGACTGTTCCAGTGTGGCTTTGAACTCACAGAGGATGGATCTCTGCCTTCAGAATGCTAGGATTAAAGGTATGTGTGTGCCACCATTTTCTGGCCTCTATGTCTATCTAGTAGCTGTTCTGTTGTCTGACCCCCAGATAAGTTTATTAGGGTGCACAATAAATTGGAGGACACAATATCACCACAGCTCTCCATTGGGGAAAACAGATTTTTTTTTTTCCCTTTCTCATTGGCTGTCAATTGCATATAGCTCCTTCACTGCTGGGATCTCATCTGGCTTCTGTAAATGTCTTGTGTATGCCATCACAGTCTCTGTGTGTTCACATGTGCCTCAGTCTTGTTTTGACTGGAAGACATTTTTTTTCCTTGGAGTCATCCATCACCTCTGGCTCTTATAATCTTTCTGCCTCTTCTTCTGTTTAGAAGGTTTGATGAAAACATCCCACTTAGGACTGAGTTTTCCAGTCTCTCACCCTCTGCACATTGTGGGGTTCTGGAGTAATTTGATTGAATTGTAGGCCCACTCCAAGGGATGGAACCCATACCTGACAGTGCTAAAGTGACTAAGACCTAAGACCAGATTGCTCAGAAGCCTAGGGAAAAAGCTAATAATACTATTCTGCTAAAAGAACACAGCAATAAAATGACTTCTAATGACATACTGCAACACCCATAGATCAGTGCCTTGCTCAACCCACATCAGAGAACTTACAGTAGATGGGATTAAACATTGGATGGCTTTTCAGAACCTGGTTGATTTTAATTTTGTTTATATAGTTAATACAAGTCCTGTATTTAGCTTTAGCCAGCATTTAAAGGCAACGTGTTTTATGTCCCCCCTTTTTGTCTGGTGTGTGTGTGTGTGTGTGTGTGTGTGTGTGTGTGTGTGTGTGTGTGTATGGTGATCTCATACATTTGTGTGAATTTCCAGCATCATGAATTTATATCTGTGCTGTAGAGAAGTCATGGCTGTCTCCCTAGTACTTCAGACAGAGTTCTTTGAAGATAAATTTATCAGTTGGTGGTGGATAACACCCTGCAGTTCAGTTCTTTTTAAGGTCAAATCCAAGCAAAATTATCAAAATTGATGAGTTCCTTTTTTCATTCAGTTTTTTGGTTTGTTTAAAAATGCTTTACTTTTGATTTTCACTTCATTGTAGCAGATTTAGAAGTGTAATTTCATTCATTTATCTCAGTTTGAAATTGGTTTGTGATATTATTATGCATCATTTCCCATCAGATGTTATGGCTCTTCTATGATTAAATATAAAAGTTGAGCCTTATTAAATTGCCTGGTTCCACAGAGAACATCAGTTTCATATAGATTAACATTGGTACTTAAAAATTTGCATTAAAGTGGAAATCCATGTTGGAGAGATGACTTGAGGGCTGAAAGGCTGACATGTACAAGCAAGAGAGCCTAATTTCAGATCTCTAAAAACCACCTAAGTGCTAGGTGGGCATGGGATCCCATCATTAATTCCAGTCTCCAAAAAAGGAGCTAGAGAATCACAGTAGCATGGCAGCAGCCTAAAACAGACTGTTTGCTGTAATGTTAGCTGCACTGGCCTGCTCTAGGTTTTATGGAGAAACCCCGTCTCAAAGAGTAAGGTGGGAGAGGAACTGACAAATATTTGTGACATTTGGGCTCCCAGATGTGTGCACACACATTTGCAAGTGTATTCACAATCATACCAATGTGAACACACATACACACGTGCAAATTACATGCTCAAAAATGAGAATAATAACAGGGAATTAGAGTCAAGGTAGTGCATGACAAAGAAATCTTTTTTGTTTGTTTGTTTGTTTATTTATTTATTTATTTATTTATTTATTTATTTATTTATTTATTTATGTTTTCCAAGACAGAGTTTCTCTGTGTAGTTTTGTTGCCTGTCATGGATCTCACTCTGTAGACCAGGCCGGCCTCGAATTCACAGAGATCCGCCTGGCTCTGCCTCCCGAGTGCTGGGATTAAAGGTGTACACCACCACTGCTAGGCTAACAAAGATATTTTAGAAGACAGAAAATGCATATGAAAAACAAATGGCACCTCTACATTTTTCCTTAAGAATGATGTAAGCATAGTGTAGTGAGTCTTTCTCTGTCCTGCCAGCCAGCTCCCCAATCACAACATGGAGAGTTATTAGTAATTCTGAAAGCTTGGCCAATAGCTTAGGCTTATTTCTAACTAGCTCTTATAAATTAAATTAACCCATTTCTATTCATCTATGTGCTGCCATGTGGCTCATGGCTGTTACCTCTCCTCCTGCATGTCTTGCTTATTCTCCATCTCTCAACATCTCTCCTTCTTCTTCTCAGGGTTCTTTGTGCCTGGAAACTCTGCCTAGTTATCAGCCATTCAGCTTTTTGTCAAACCAATCCAAATGACATATCTTCACAGTTCATAAACAACATAGCACTAATACACAAGAAGACAATTATATTATTCTTTATTGTATCCCTTATACATTTTAACTTTAACTGGAAATAATTTAACTGAAAATTCCTATCAAGTTATTTTAGTATTTTTTGATGAAAATTGGTTTTAAAATCAATAATTATTTTCCATTAAATTGCTACTTTATTAATCATTTCATTTAATTACCTTCTCCCTTTACTGTGTAAATTTGACAAAGACTTATTCCAGAGCATCATCTAAGAGTTATTGACATATTTAAAAATTGTTTTTTGAGATTATAATATAATTAGACCATTTCCCCTTTCCTTTCCTCCATCCAAATTCTCCCATATACCTCTCCTTGCTCTCTTTAAAATTCATGGCCTCTTTTCTCATTGTGTGTGTGTGTACATATATATTCCTAAATATATAAATACAACCTTCTCAGTTTTCTGATGTTATTTCTATGATCATTTGCTATTTACTGCATAACCAGTTGGTGTGCTCTTCTCTTAGAAAGACTGTATTTCTCTTGCTGTCAATATTCCTTAGTTGCCTATAGTTCTTTGTGTAGGGTTGAGGCCTTTTGAGTTTCCCCATCCATGTTGACATGTGTATTGTCATTGTCCTTGTTCAGCTCACTGTTTTAGCAGTTATGCTGCTGAGACTTATGGTCATAACTTCTGACATTCCTAGTAAACTCCCTGGTGCTCTGTGTATTTACAGTCCTTCGGTCCTGTCTTCTGCAATGATCCCTGAACCTTAGAGGTAGGAGTTGTGCTGTAGATGTAGCCATTGGGATTGGGTTCCTTATCTCTGCAATTTGATTGGTTGTGTTTTTCTGCAACAGGTGTAACAGGTCTCCATCTGTTACAAAGAGAAGTTTTCTTGATGAGGAATGAGGACTACACTCATTTGTAAGTATGAGTATAAATATTTATGTAATTAGAGATTGTTCTGGTTTGGTAAATTAGTGGCTGTGGGCTCCCCTCTGAGATCCTTGACTTCATTATACCTTGATAGTTGGCTCGGTTTCTAGTACTAGACATGATTTCCTTCTTGTTGAGTGGGTCTTAAGTCTAATTAGCTAGCTGATAGATGTGTACCACTACTGGACTGATAATTTCCAGGCCATGTTGATCACTGTTGAGGTTCATAGGTGTCCTTGCTGGGTAGGACTCTTGGTTCTTTCTCTCCTTTGGATGCTTGCACGGCACCTTCTGGTACCATGAAAGTTAGTCCTCAGGGAGAAGACATTCATGTCAGTTACAGCTCAGAGGGCTGTGGGCCCTGTGTCTGAAGTGCATGGTTTCTTCATCAGTAGGGACTTACCTTCCACCTCTGTCAGGAACTAAGGACAATAGCAGCCACCTGCAATGCTTTGGGAAACTCTTGAGATTTGACTCATTTTCAGAGACTCAAATGCACCATGTATGGCTATCCAGATCTGAAAAAATTCTTCCTGAAGAAGCTTTAAGTGACCCACTCACAGAGCTGTTCAATACTGCTGACTCTGACTGTCAAGCTCACTTCAACTGGACTGGACACACATCTATCCCCTGAAACATAAAGGGACCTCCTTCTGGTGAAATCACATTTCTGCAGTGGATGAACAGTGTTGACAAGCAGCGTCATTTAAAGCATTAGTGAAAATTGTAGCAAGCTTTTATTTACTGTGTAATTTCAAGTGAAAAAGGGAAAATGGATTTATCTATAGGCTGAGCTAATCAGAAATAATTTCGCTTCCATATTTGTGGTTGAGAAATTTTCTGAAAACTTATTTTAATTAAGTGAAGTTCAGGAGAGCAAAAGTGATGTTCAACTGGGTTACACAATGAACTAGAAATGCTCAGGGGCTTCAGCCAGCTATGTTTTGCCTTACTTTTGATCTAGAGACAAGAACTTGACTATATATAACCCAAGACTTGAAATTCCTATATCCCTCAAGAAAAAGGTAATATCATTATCCAGCCAAGCTTCCCCCCTCCCCAGAACCAAATTCTTTATGTATCTATAAACAAATGTATTTGATTCTTTTCATCTATTACAAAGATAACATCAATCTATTGTAAATATACAGTTTAAGTGAACTGGTTATAATATTATATAACATCATATTTAGTGTTCCTTCCTACAAAACAGCATCACAAGAGTAATCTTATTCATCTGCCCATCATAGAAACCATTTCCATTAAATCTTTAGTAAAAAAAAAAAATAGATTAGTAAAAGTCCCTTTGGACATAATGTTAATGCGGTTCCATGAACCATTTAAGAAGTGTTTTAAATTCAATTGTTTTCTGTTCCTTGAGCACATATTTGAAAAAATAATTATTTTTGGCCTTGTGGACATATATTAGTTTTAAATAAATAAAATTGCATTTTCAAGGCCTTCCTTAATGGAAAAAAAGTGCATGTTAGCTTACATTGAATTGCCCTTTTAGCAATGAAGGTAATTAAGAGTTATGCTATACAAAGGGTTTCCAAATAATAATCTCCAAGGACCCATATCAGTAACAGCATTTTCAATTGCCAATTAGACAAAGAGTATATCATGTGAATTCACTTACACATGTCCTGAACTGCAACCTAATCCCTTTGTACATACGATGTTCTGAAGGGTAAATTTGGTTTCAATTGCCTTTGACCTATTTGAATCATGATTTGGCTCCTCACTTATGCTAACATCTGTATTTTAATGAATTATGTGTTGGTGTAATTTTCAAGCATTCATAACATTTTTTAATAGTTAAGATGTTGAATAAGTTGAATATAGAAAAAACCCACTCCTACAAACTGTCCCCTTTACATGTTTTTTTTTTGTTTGTTTGTTTGTTTTTTGTTTTTTGTTTTTATTGATTTTTCGAGACAGGCTTTCTCTGTGTAGTTTTAGTGCCTGTCCTAGATCTTGCTCTGTAGACCAGGCTGGCCTCAAACTCAAAGAGATCTGCCTGGCTCTGCCTCCCGAGTGTTGAGTGCTGGGATTAAAGGCATGTGCCACCAGTGCCCGGCCCCTTTCTTCTACATGTGCCCCATGGCATATGCAGATGCATACAAATACATTTTTGAGGACATTAAACAATGGGTTGATCTCATTACAAGTTTATAGAAACACATTTGTCATAGCGAGTGGGTTATCATTTGCTGGTATCTGTGTTCTGTTCTTTGTATTCCCAGTGTCTGACAACCTGGTTGTTTCAAAAGAAATGAACACAAAAATGCTTGGTGAGGAAAATTGTCTACTGGTTATTGTTTCTGTAGAAGCCTGGTAATTTATCTGAAAATGTAGTTCTTTAGATGAATTACAGAACGTTTTTCTATGAAAGTTTATATAATATATAAAACACATACATGTATTTTTAAAGGTGACCAAGCAGAAGGGCATTCCATCTAGAAGTGGAAGCATTACAGCAGCAACTTGCACAGATAAACTTCTTGAGATGTATCGTTTCTATCACTAATAACACAGGTAAAAGTATAAACTCATTTGCTCATAGGTTTTAAAAATATTGATCAAATCTCTGGAACTTCCAACAGGCTCATTTAACTTTTGGAAAATGTACATCATGTAACTTACTACTTTTTCTCAGTTTTTTATTTTAAGCCACCAAGACAGTTCAGATTTACTTTAAGGCAAAACACACAGACAAACAAGTGTCTAACTAAAAATTTAATTTGATAAATATATTTCAAGGAACATTATAATCACATTTAAATTTAAATTATTTTATGATATATTTGAAAAATCACATCAACTAACAATTGCTATAACATGCTTATGCTATATTATAAAGCAAATATTATAATATAATTTTATATAGGAAGTTAAAATTATCAATATTTAAAAGGAAATACAAGAAATTACATTTCTTTCATAAATGTATACATATTTATAATTTGAATTTCATGTTCCGTTTTAGATATATGATTTATAAAGTTCAAGAATATCTCTACAAATTTAAACTCAATCATCAGTCCATTCTTATGTTTTTAATAAAAATGAAAGTGTTGATAAAATATTTCTCAAATTATCATGTCATTTTCATTTTCAATTAAATTAAATATATTAATATTTAAAGCTAAACTGTTTGAATTTTCTAGATTAAGGTGAAAACTGAACATAGGTAGAATAAATAAACGAAATTTTCATCTCATCACATATCAAACAGAAGAGAAATCAGCCACATGTTTTCCATGTGTTTTTCCTAGTACCAGTTAACATTTTTCCTTTTTATTATATATATATAATAAAAATTCCTTTCAGAAATTGTTCTCCAATGTTCTTACTTCCAAAATATTTAGCTGGTATTCTAATTATATGTGGACTTTGACAATTGATTAAAATATAGTTAGAGTACAATGTTGAACTCAAAAACTCTTGAGGTTGGGTATTTTCTTTTGTTCATTCCTCAGTTTGATTGTGTGTGTGTGTGTGTGTGTGTGTGTGTGTGTGTGTGTGTGTGTGTTTGAAGCATTTTAATGGAGATTGCACATGCTTCAAAAGATCTTCCATTCTCTTTACTTTTTATTTGCCATACAATACATAACAAGGCAATTAAGGAGAAAGAAAGGATGTAATAT
The DNA here is from genome assembly GCF_004664715.2 of Peromyscus leucopus. Classification (NCBI taxonomy): domain Eukaryota; kingdom Metazoa; phylum Chordata; class Mammalia; order Rodentia; family Cricetidae; genus Peromyscus; species Peromyscus leucopus. The sequence continues at coordinate 24,716,742 of NC_051073.1, read as the reverse complement.
GACTAGTTAACTCTTCTAGGTGTATCTCACACAGATTTTTGTTAACAAATGTCACCACAGATTTCTGAATATTCTCAGCCAAGTTTGAGATATGAAAACAGAGTTTGAAAAAGATTTTAAAAATTTGATTCTTTTGTACACATGTACCATAAACAAGGCACTTTCATATTTGTGAATGTGCTTTCTGATGGGGTGGGCTGAACAAGTATATAATCTGACTTAACACATAAAAGAACTTTAATTTGGTTATGTTAAAAGGAAAATATTGATAAATTCAAGATATCTCCAAATACTTTGTTGTTAAGTGTCAGAGCCATGAAGTGTATGACATTTTCATTAACAAATCCACTTAATAGACATATTAGATATAAAGCTACTCCAGGATTACAAGCTTAATTAGCTCGAGGCTGTTGAAACAGTACCAAAGCTGAAAAATAATAGCATAGTTTTAGGAATGTTCAAATGTGAAAAGTATTAAGATGAGAGGAATATCTTTGTATAAATGGAAAATAATTACAAAAGTACTTCTTGATGCAAAATTGATAAAGACTCAGGCTATTTTCCTGGCTTGTTGTGTACTTTCAGCCCAGTGTTAAATTGTTACTATTGTGGCTAGGATGGTATGCTTAAGATGAATTGATTTTTTTCCTAAGGAAAAGTCCAGATAGGCAGTATAGGGAAAGCTGACAATTTTGGTTTGGGATATGAGATGATATGGAGACTAGAAATCAGTCGAGTGATCTATCAAGAGAACATACACATAGCAATGTAGCCCAGGAGAGAGAATGGCTATGGAAATGTCATTTCCAATGTCATTATTTGAAGTCATCATTCAAGCCTTAGAGCTTAAAGCAGGGGATGAGAGACTAAGCAGAAGTTACCATGAACAGACTTTGTTTGGTTTTTTAGTGTAGAATAATTTCTTTTATTTCCAGTATAAAATAAACCCAGGAATGTCTGGAAAACAGAAATGTCACATAACAGAAACGGAAGACAGAATGAACAGAGACAGAGACAAAAGGACTCTATTGGAAAATGTGAGTTAAGATGAATATGAAGAGAAGGATAAACAATGGAGTAGACAGAGAAAATATAGTGACATTTCAAAAGTACCGGAGAGAGAAGGACCATGGGTTTGGTGGAATTCATTGGAGGAAATGAAATGGTGGTCATAACACTTTTATTTTTATTCTTTGAGAATTTCATACATGCATATAATGTATTTGGATCATATTACTGCCCCTAACTTCTCCCTCATTCCACCTCCATGCCCCCTTCCTAAATTCATGCCCTCTTATTTTATTATACCCCAGTGAGTTTAAAATCAGGGCTAGGAGCAAGAGCAAGCTGTCCTGAGGGTGGGGAAATGGGAGAGCAGGGAGCGCTTGCCATGTGGTGTGGGAAAGATGCCTTCTCTAGCCCCTCACCATCTGCAGCAGGTGGGAACCTGACCCAATCCCTTGTCAGCTGCAATATTGGTGAAATTATTAAGGCCACTCCATGTAGTTAAAAGGAGATTTATTTAATGGCGTAACTTACAAATTAAGGGATAGGTAGGTCTCGGGGTCTGGGGAAGGTATATGGCAATCCAGCGGTGTTCTCTGGAGCTCTGCTCGGTCCACCTCCACCGTTCAGGGTCCTGGAACAGAGAGAGCGCTGGCCCATCCAGATCTCGGGTCTCCAGGCGCCTTCCTTGGCCCCGCCTTGTAGGCGTGACAGTTGCCAGAGTCTCAATGGGGGTTGGAATGTCCAGATCAAAGATGGAATGGCTACCCACCACACTGCAACACTTGGGAGAATGGATCCTCCACCTCACCTGGGCAGGACAGTAAAATTGACCCTATAGATAGGGGCATGGGTGAGCCAGCCCTGAAGGTGTGAGAGGGGCACAGTGGGTACCACATGCCTCATCTGTGGTGTGGTGGTAGGGATGAGAGAAAGATGCCCCTCCTTACCCCTACCATCTTCAGCTGGTGAGGAAGCTGACCCATTTATCAGATGCAACACTCGGGAAAGCAAGCCCTGAACCTCATCTTGGCAGCATAATGGAGCTGACCCATTCCCAGGTGAGCTAGCTCTGGGAAAGTGAGTGTGGGAGACCTGGCCCCACCCCTCATCAGCATTTTAATCCTTTGGAGATTGCATATGCTTCAAAAGATCTTCCATTTACTAACAATTGCTATAACATGCTTATGGTATATTTTAAAGCAAATATAATGACTGAGGTCGGTGGGAGAGTTAGCCTTGAGGTCATAAGAGTGGAAGAGCTGCCCCTGTGCCCCACCAGCTACAACATTTCAGGAGAGCAGAGCCTGCACCTTGCCTGGGCAGCACAATAGCGCCAACCCCATTGGCAGAGGTATGGGAGAGCTGACGCCATTACTCGTCCAGCAGAGTGGGCTGGGGAGAGATCCCCCTCTCATAAGTGCCTGAGGCATATGGAAGAGCTGACCCTGAGGTCATAAGAGCTAGAGAGTTGTTCCTGCCTCTCATCTGCTGCAGCACTTTGGAGAGTGGCCCCTACACAGTGGATCTGGCCCTGAAAGTGTAGGTGTTAAGAGAATGAACCCTGAGGGTATGAAAGCCTGAGAACTGTTTCCTCCCCTTGCTCCTTGCTGCAAGTAATGTAGGCGAGCTCACCCTGGTGGTGAGGAAAAGAGAGAGCTGGCAGGCTGACCAATCCTGCAGGTACCCAGGCCCAGAACCAGGGTCCTGTTGAATAATTCTTCTGTACACTGTGAATATATATTACTTTCATTGGTTAATAAAGAACTTACTGGCCAGTAGCCAGGCAGGAAGTATAGGTGGGACAGCCAAACTGAGAATGCTGGGAGGAAGAAGGAGTTGATAGCAGATACAGAGGGAGCAAGACATGCTGGAGGACAAGTAAAGCCACAAGCCACATGGTACCACACAGGTTAATAGAAATGAGTCAATTTAAGTTGTAAGAGCTAGTTAGCAGTAATCCTGAGCTATTGGCTGAGCATTTATAATTAAGATTAAGCCTCTGAGTAGTTACTTGGGAGCTGCGGCAAATGCAGGAAAACTCCACCAGGGTTATGAGTTGGTCCACCCCAACTTTCACCCCATCTGTGATCTGCTGGAGCATGTGAAGGAACTGGTCCTGCCGGCCTAAAGCTGCAAGATCTTCACTACACAGAGCAACAACAGGATATCCGAAAGGAGCTCCAATGAGGGCCCCGCATCTATAGTGTAGCAGAAACCAGTGGCCTCAAACCAGACCAATGGCTCTTTGTGATAAACATTTGCAAGTAAAGAGATATGGGCAAAAGGGTTTACTGTGTGACTCATTGTGTCACACTACAGCTTCCATAATGAGATTGATTTTTCTTTTTTCCTCTTAAGTTTTATTTTGGGAAGGGAGGTTGCAAGGGTAGAGGGCAGATACGAAGGGACAGGGAATTGAATGGGATGGAGATACGTGATGTGAAAGACACAAAGAATAAATAAAAAAGCTTAAAAAATCGTTGCTAGAGTTTTGTCAACCTACCAGGCCCCCCCACACACACCCATATAAAACCAAATCTCTTTAAAAGCAATCAGCTACCAATAGCTCCTTAGCTATGCATGGGGCTTTGTGAGCTCTTTCCCCATTTAGGATCAAATGTGGTCCCAGTACCTTTGAAGTTCTAGAAGATTAGGAGAAGGACTGAGCTACTGCCTCAGTACACATATGATAAATGCAAAATGAGAACTCATAAAACATGGAGAAACTCAGTTGCAATGGTCATTTTGGGAAAAATAATCTATAAGGTTTCATGACATTTTCCTGAAAAAAACTGCACCAATGAAAGTAGAAAACTATGGAAGCCCTGAGGGAATGGCCAGGAAGCAGTCTATATTATAACACCGCCAGCATACTAGTGGTAGAAAATTAATGCTGTGGGATACATAAATGACCAGACTGAGTCTCACAAAAATTACTGGTGATTAGGATCTTCAAGTAAGGTCAACAAGATACATTTTATCATTTACACAAGTGAGTTTGAAGTTTTGATAACGGTAAGGAATTGAATATTTTTCATTTAGTTTTGCTCATTCTCAAAACTGTTAAAATAATGGTAAAGGACTACAACTAAGACCCAATCTACAATCTACCAAGGCAACAAAAAGGGCAGAAACCACTGAAACTGGAGATCTGTGTGATATAGCATTGAAATAAAAGTATCAAGAAAGTAGAACATTAATTGATTAGTAAAGATCTATTGAAACAATTAAGTTCTATTACTGACTCCTCTGGAGGCTCTTATACTGGGGGCCAAGCATGGACTACCAACACCTGACCTTCACATCTCCCAGCTTAAAGTCCATTTTAGCTCACATCACCAGAATTCTACAAGCTTATCCTCTGGAACAGGTGCGCCTGAGCAGAATAACATACCTGAGCTATTTCATTATTTTGGCTTTCACTGAGTTTTTCTATATGTGGACTTAACCATTCCACCAAAGAAAACAAGACTGAAATCTAAGGAAAGTATTTTTAATGTTTCTTTAGTGGCAAATCAAGTGATATCATCTACAAATAAAATGAAAGCTTCTGCAGGGCAATCAATGGTCCCAGAAAGCCAATCTACAGTTAGATCATAGTCAGCACATCATTTTTAGAATGGTATTCATAAATGTGAGCAGTCAAAAACACAAAACAACTCAGAAGTGAACCCGACATGAAAGTATGTCATGAAGCATTCAAGTGGACTAAAAGAAACTTCTGAAAAGATAAAATACCTGAAAATATTCTGGAGCAATGGAGATATTCACCTATACATTTGGAGAGATAAGAAACCTCAACTTCAAAAAGCAAAAAATGTGCACATAAGTTATCAGAAAATGCAATGGATTTTAGCAAAGCATCAATAACCTCACAGAAGAGATGGAAAGTTCCAGAAAATAAAATGAAAAAAAAAAAAGACTAAGTAATTGTGTTGGCTGGTTTTGTGTCAACTTGACACAAGCTAGAGTTATCAGAAATGAGGGAGCCTCAATTGAGAAAAATGCCTCCATAAAATCAGGTTAGGGCATTTTTTAAAATTGGTGATCAATGGGGGAAGGCTCAGCCCATTGTAGGTAGGATATTGGTCCTGGGTGCAAAAAGCAAGCAGGCTGAGCAACCTATGAGGACCAAGTCAGTAAGCAACGTTCCTCCATGGCCTCTGTATCAGCTCTGGCCTCCAGGACCCTTCTGTGTTGTGTTCCTGCCCTGACTTCCTCCAATGATGAAGAGTGATGTGCAGATATAAGCCAAATAAACCCTTTCTCCTCAAATTGCTTTGGTCTTAGCATTTTATCACAACAGCAACTAAAAAGTAAGTTAAAGAGTTGGAATATGACACCTTATATTTGAATAATATGAATCTAAGTGGGACAGACTTAGGAAAGGACAGGAAGAGATTTTGAAATAAGCAACTGGAGAAGTTCCCACAGCTTCCTTCTGAGACTCTCAATTGCACATGTATTGATTACTTAGTAAAATGGTGGAATGGAGAAACTGAACCAATGCCCAAATTGTCTTCATACCATTACATGTGTATTGAGTGAGGCACATGACAGAAAAAAAAAAAAGGAAATTGTAAAGGAGAAGCCTAGGGAATGCCACACTGATGCCAGAAGGAAGTCCCAAGGCAAAAACCACATTACAAACAATCATTCAGGCTGGAAGAAAAGTTAGCTCTCTAGAGAAATTCACAAAGAATTAACCTTAATAGTTCACCAAATGCATAAAGATATTGAGAGGAAACCCATCAACTTGGATAGTACTTGAGTTTGAATTGGAAACAATGCAATATTTAAACAATACAGTTAATCTTAGTGAAGAGAAAATGGTGATTGGGAAAGTAAAAGTATAATATATTGCATTGATGAGCTGTAAATATTTTTTGTATGAGATAAACTCTATCAAAAACTGACTAATGACATAATGGAATTTAGAACTCAGGTGTTTGGGGATCAGTTTATGCCTATGATTGAAATGGTATAAAAGCTATCATAGGGAACAATGCAATAGATAATACAATAATGGATAAAAAGAGGTAAAGATATAATAAAAATTCATAGAGAATTGGAGGTAAATATTTTAAGTGTGATAAAATATAGGGAACATAAAGGTGAAAAGACTTACTTCATAATAGGCATGCAGACTATTTGACTTATTAACATCTGCACCATATTCCTGATAACACTATAACTGCTTCAAATGCAGGAAGCATGGGCTCAAAACGTTATTAGAAACTCGAGCTCATGCCACTATTTCAACTGAGAAAAAACACAGATGAATGGCAGAGTGAAGTGATGGCTGTGGGGCTGAGCAGAAATGCAGTCGACCCTTCCAAGGAGTGGTTGAGAAACTGTGGTAGCAGTCTGGGAACAATCAGCGTGTGGAAGATGGTGTGTGCTCCTCATCTTTTGGTCACTAATGAAAAGATTGACAAAGAAGAATTCACTTTGCTGATTGATAGCACTAATATTGGAGGGGGAGAGTGAATCCTGTGGCTGAATTGAATGAGCAAGAAATGGCAAGCTGAAAATCTGCACCAAATTGCAGAAACACCCGGGGTAAGAGGCTCTCTGCTGTAATAAATTTACCTCATGAGTCTACCCCATGATTCAAAAGATAATATGTTGGTGACCTTTGACAGAAAAGTGCACGTGGAAAGGAAAGTTTTTTGGCAGTTTTCACAAAACTGAAATGCTGTTAAGAAATTCTAGATGCTTCTCTGTGTTGGATGTCATGTGGTTTTTGCTAAGATTATAACCTCTAAGGTGGAGACCCCACCGAATGGGAACATTCAATAAGAAAGTTGAATCATACTAAGTAGTAAATTGAAGGTTTGGCTCCTTCTAAAAACATCTTTACATTTTTAGCAGATTGATGAAAATTGGAAAAATCAGGAGATGAATATTGCTTTTCTTGTCATGGTTTTATTTATGTAAAATTCATGAAACGGACATAGCAAGCCTGAGGCTACATACGTGGCAACCATTGTGACTTAATGTACCTTGCTAGTGCCCATGTCTGTTTGTTGGTTTGTTTTGCTTTGTTGCTTGTGGCAGGGTCTCATGTAGCCCAGACTGGCCTGGGATTTACTATGTAGTGGGGGATATCCTTGAACATCTAATCCTCCTACACCCACTTCCCAAGTGCTGGAATTGTCTATGCCACCTTGACAGTCCTTTGCTAATGTGTTTATGGTAGCGATAGGTGTAATTTATTTTTGTCTTTCTTTGTTTTATGTTTAGCACTTCAGCAAATATGCACGACAAGCTTGACGGGGAGGGAGGAGTAAAGGCAACCAGATGGATTTTTTAAGTAGATCACATATATTTTCCTGAAAGCATAAGCAAAAAAAAAATCACTTTTAGTAGTCAGTAGAAAGAACAAGTATGGAATTCCAGTGTAGAGATTTAATAATCACTTCCTTAAAAATAACTATACTTTAATTATCAATGGAAAAAAATCTACATATATAAGAACCACCGTGGAAAATGAAGCAATGTGATGGAAGAAACAAAGAAAAATTAAATTCAAATTGGAGCATTTGCTTAATAGCTAAAGCCACTACTGATGTTTACGTATTATAATATGAATTATAATGCTTGTATAATGAATTTGTTGCTTTTTTAAAAGTCATGAACATTACAACTCCCAATGCCTCGCACTAAACAGATATGCAAATATTGTTAAGATGATTGTCTATTTTACAATAAGGTTAATTTTGGTAAAAGGCGCATTAACTCTATAATCATAATAGGGCCAATCAAGACTGGGTTTGATAAAGAAAACAACAAAGGTAAATGTTAAAGAAAAAAAAATAGCCAATTTGAGTAATTTAGGCCAGTGCGATAATCTTTGTTTTTAAATAAAAGGGTTGGACTCTTGGTCTAACATCACATAAAAAAGAGATGATTCCTTCTCATTTACCTTGTTTTGGCAAATTGTTAAAATATATTCTGATTTTAGATTATTGTAGGAATGAGGATGGTAAGAGCTTCTTGAAAATGTATGGTTTCTGTCTAGCTACCATTGGATTTATATTTCGGTAATAATATGATAAAGCAATTATAGATTATATTTTTAAGTTCCAATTTATTTCTATAAAGTATAAAATTATTTGAAAATACATGCCTTCCATCTACAGGGCACTAATTAGTTTTTAATTATATATTAATTTTTAACATTTGAATTTATTTTAGTCCTTCACCATTTGGAAATGCTTTTTTACAATAATATAAACAGTATATTTCAACCATAGACTCAAAATTTTGCAAATGGGAAGGTGTTCCTTATCTTTGTATTCCTTTTCTTTTTCAGTTAATGAAGAAATCATGCTGTCTAAACTAGAAATTTAGCAGTCAGTATATAATTTCTTTTCCTGATCTGCCACATTCAAGCTTCTCTAAGATATGCTTGCGTGTATGTGTATATACATATATGTGCATGTGGGTGTGAGTGCATATGTATGTGCATATTAGTGGAAGGCATATTAACTTCAAGTGTCTATTGTATATAGTTATTGTACTTTTATATATAGTTTTTCTTATGTTAGTTATAACCTTTTGCTTTTTTTTCTTTTTATTAAAATAGAAAAGGGGAAATGTGGTGGTATTCTAATTGCACTGAAATGTGATTTTGATTGTATGTTAATAAATAAAGTTGCCTGGGGGTCAGAGCTATTAGAGCCATAGCAAGAGTGTGGCGGTGGTGGCACACGCCTTTAATCCCAGCACTTGGTAGAAGAGCTAGGTAGATCTCTGTGTGTTCAGGGATACAGCCAGCATTGGAGACATATGCCTTTAAGACTTGGGGGGCTGTACATACAGACAGTGACGGGGCAGTCACGTGTTTGGCTTTACAACCAATGAGAAGGCAGAACAAAAAGACTATGAAAAGACGTACACACAGGAAGTAGCTCCATTTCGGAGAGCGAGGACCACCTCAGGAGGAAGGGTGAGATTTTAGCTCTGAGCTCTGACCTCTTGGCTTTCTCTTTTACATTGGTTCTGTGTTTCTTATTTAATAAGATGGTTGGTTACATCTACAGGTGTCTTCCTCATCCACTTTCCACATTAATATTTGAGACGGTTTCTTTCACTGGACCTGTAGGTTATGGATTCTGCTAGATTGGCCATCCAACAAGCTCCAAGGTTTTCTTGTCCCTGCCTCCCCAGTTCTGGGATTTCCAGCATGCATACAACATGTTGGCTTTTTCAGTAGATACTTAGGGTCTGAACTCCCGTCTTCATGCTTACATAAAAATCCTAGACCCTCTTCTAAGGCTTAGAATGGATGGTATCCTACCTTGCCGCAATCATCTCAATCTGATTGTCTAGCCTTCATTTCCATCTCACTAACATCAGTGCTATTACATCTTTATCATCCTTAGAGTCCTCTGTAGAACAGTCTCATATAGATAAGGAAAATCAAGTCACCATTCTGCTGAAATACCAGGAATCAAATTGTCCACCTTAGCTTGCAATTTGCATGGTCTGAGTGTACCTATATTTCAAAATTCTTCTTTTAACCCTTTCCCTGTCATCTATAATTTTTTACACTGTTTCAATTTCTTGAACACCTCTTTTTTACTTCAGGCCTTTAACATTTTTTATTTTAACATTTTCTGACTCCTGTGCTCATCATTCCCTTACTTTGCTAATAGTTAGGGTTAGGTGACATCTCCTGTGGTAGTTAATATCCAGTATGGCCCCAGGTGGTCTCTACCTTCCAGTATTCACATTTATGTTCTAACATCTTGTTAGCTTTCTTTCCTTACTTCCCTGATTAGATGCCAAGAATTCTAGCTTCCATTCTTCTAGCCCATACTGTGCACTGACCTCTCCAGCCCAACAAACACAAAGAGAGACAATCATACCAACCCCTTCAAACATCAGCCTGGGAGAGAATGCATTACAAACTGAGTCTGTAAATGAGGCACTTGCCCTGGCTGATATTTCCTTATAGTCTTGAGAGGGACTTGAACTCAAAAGCCTAAGAATGAAACTGAACTGATCCCAGATTCCTGCCCCAGAGAAGCTGTGTGACACCACGTCCTTTCATTTGTTGCAATTTGGTATATGAAACTAGATATTTGAAAATGTCTTCCAGGCAAAATTCACGGATGATCCTGAAGTGGATTTCCTTGTCTCTCAGCCCTCCACTGACATCCATGCAACATATAAACAATATGAAGAGATTGTCCCATTTCCACTCCAAACAAGCTGACCTACGCACTTGTGAGTTTTCTAGTACTCAAGTGAGATATGCAGTCCCGTTTCACCTGTACTCTCTGTTCTTACTTTCTAGCCTGGAACACTAATGCGGATTATGTGTTCACTTCCAGTTTGGAACCTTTGTGTGTTCCTTTGTCTCTATCTACCTTCCTCTATTGTGTGCTTGCTCACCTGGACATAAATCTTTCCTCCAGCATAATTTTCTACAAGGAAATGCAGGAGTAGTGAGAGCTTGAAGTTAAATGACTTCCCTGATGTTACAATCTTTTTATTTTTTATACAAACACGATAAGGTTTATAGCACTATCTGATGCGCTTACCTGATATTGGTAACCTATTCAATCTGGACGATTCGCGCCTCAACAGTTGTCTGTTTCTGACTTGTGGGGGATTATTTTTTGCTTGATCAGTTAGGATAATTGCTTTACTTCCACACTTCACTTTGCGTGGTAGATACAATCAGAGACCAGAAGGTCTAAACCCACTTTGAACATTTCAGAAGATTCAAGGGAGTTCTGTCTTGTGTTCAGCATCACAGAATGATAATTCTTATTTTGGAAATATTTGCTACTGAACCAAGTAGTTCAAGTGTAGTATCTGTCAAGATTGCTTTATGCCACAGCTCTAAAACTTAGTATTATTGTTATAATTCATTCACGTCTTCTACTCAAAATGCATTTGAATGGCTATGAACAGGTTTAAAGCCCCAGACCTCAATGGAATCTGTGGCAATTGTTTTATTTACTTTCTTTGTTTCTGAGTGTTTCTGAGAAGTCATTTTTCAAGTACAGTCTAATGACTTCTGGTAATTGTCATGTTTTTTTGTTTTTTTTTCATATCTGTTCAAACACACACACACACACACACACACACACACACACACACACGCATGCACACTTGCTCACACACATATATACACCAAATGAAAATCCTATTAGCTTTTCTGTTGTACTGAATCTAATTTTAAAACAAACAAGCCAGTAGCTCACTATTGTCTCTTCAGGAATATTCCAGCTCTCCACAAACCCTTACCTGTTCTTCAGTCAGGCTACACTGGGAAGGAGTAGCAGAAGGAATGAGTTGACTATGAATTCTGTCATTTTCCTCATTTTTCTCCATGATGGTAGAGTAACATCTGATTGCAAAGGGTACATTTACTAAATTAAATATCACAGTTTTCCAACTCCAAACTACTTGGTCTAGTTTCCACCCAAAGAGATAACTGTGACTGTATTTGTGATTTACAGCAGAATTTCTGAGAAATCCTGACTGAAAAATAGTTTAACTATTTCAAGTTCATTGGCATTAATACTTAAAATAACTATAGAGTCTGAATTTCTTCACTGTCAGATCTATTAAAGAAATTGAATAGAAAAGGTAACAAATTCAAATGTACCTGAAACTGACATTAGTTTTATTATAGTCCTTGAATTGTAAGAAGGCAAATCTCATGGAAGTATAGTCTAAATATAATTGAAAGAAATAAGACCTTTATTGAGAAAATCTCATATATAGCTTTTAGGTCAAATTAATTGCATAGTATCATGATGTCATGAATCAAAAAGGAAACTTCGTCTTGAATCCTTCTCTGTGATAGAGCTCACTGAGTCATGAAGTCTATGGTGTATGTATAGAGTGCCAGGAAGTACAGGAGACATAACATACACAATCCTCTTGCATGTTCAAAAGCTTTGTCTTCAATGAAGTAGGAAGCAGAGAATTAAAGCCCCAAATTTGGTAACTGGAATTTAAATATGCCACACACTTAATTGGCTGTTTGTATTTCATTTACATTAATTTTTAAAACTGAATTTGAGGCCATTTTCTTTCAACTTCAAGTAGTATATAACACAGTTAAACAGGATAGGAGAAGTGATTTTTACATAATTTCAAGACATGCATATTTTGTAGTACTCTCAAAAGGTAATTCAAGGCAGTTTAGATTTTTAATAGTTTACTCGAGCAGTGCCTCTTAAGTGAGCAAGATCCAGATCACAGAGTGATTTGAGCATCTAACAATGAAGTGGGAAGGGAGGCTCATGGAAGCAAAGCAAAGGGTTGACTGGTTAAACTAAACCTTCAGCCTAACTTGGATAAATAACTCTAGTGGAAAGTCCCTAGTTAGAGGGTAGTTGGTGGTTGTGACTGGTGCAGCTTAAGTATAGGAAAAGCCACCATTAGTTGACAATTACTGCCTGGCCCAGAATGCCACTGTTTTCCCTGAGTTGAATTTGGTTTGTTTACACAGAGCCCCAGAGCCCCATATGCTGTGTTTTAAAAATGCCGGTGTAGGAGGTTTATTAAGGGGTAGGGAGAGAAAAGGGGCAGAGAAGGGGCCAGGGACCAGTCCCTGGGGACAAGGAAGGGAAAGAGAAAGGAGACAGGAGGTGGGTAAAGCCTGCCTTTTGTAAGGAAACATAGCAAATGTGCGCAGGAGGTGCTCTTAGTGGCTGCAGCTGAGGTTTATCCTGTCTGGACCCTAAGGCAGGCCAGTGCTGATGCTTAAATGCTAACACCATAGATGCCCCATTCTAAATTATTGCAAACATGCTTTTTTATTACAGCAATTGTGGTCAGCAACAGAATATTTTCCTACTCAGTTGCTAAGATATTGCTACACTATGGCAAACTATCAATAAAAGAATTACTAAATGGTAGGCCAGCATTTACTAAAATTCTGAAAAAAAAAACAGAAACCAAAACCAAACAGACAAACTTCAAATAGCTTGCATTATGACCTGCAAGAGAGACTCGAAGACTGAACATTAAGATTTGCCAACATGTGGTGCTAAAGAGATGGCTAAGCACTCAACAGTGCATGCTGGTGTGTAGAGGACTGAGGTTTGGTTCCCAGAACTCATATCCCTTGGCTCAAGTAATCTGTAACATCACTTCCAGGGGATCTAACATTCTTTTTTGGACTCTGCAGGCGCGCGCGCGCGCGCGCACACACACACACACACACACACACACACACACACACACACCCCACAAATTAAAATACCTTTAGAAATTCCAAAATGTTCTGAATATATTAAGATATCGTCTTAAAAATAGGTCCCCAGCTATTCACAAAGGTCCCCAGCTCTGTTTATATCTCCAAGCTTACTAATTAAACGTTCCCTATAGGGATCATATTTGAACATAACAGCATGTTTAAATTGTAGATTTCAATTCTGAATATTTTGGATGAATGCAACCATCCTTCTTATTTCTGGTGTCTCCTCTGAAGCTAATGGCATCTCCTTTCCGTTATTATGCTTAATGCTTAATGCATAGGTCATAATGCAAGCACAAGGGATTGTAGTCTGTTTTGTGAGTATATTTTATTTTATTTTCTCTTGAGACTATTTTCTTCATGTCATTGCAACATCAGTTGTAATCAGTTCCCTACATCAAACTCAACCCTTCACTTACCATAGTTGCATGTTGTTGGTGTGTTTCCTGTTTGTTTGTTTTTTGTTTTGTTGTCTCAATCTTTCCCAGGATATCTTCTACCCATTTTTCATCTTGAAGGGTCTGGAAGTTATCAAAGCCCATGGCCAGATTTCTGTCCTCAGTAAATACTTTTACTGAAAAGGTTTTGACTACGTGCTCTAATCATCTCTGGTACAAATGGTCAGTGGGGCATACATTTTGCTCTCCCCCATTATTCATTGAACTTGTTTTTACTATATCTGGAAAAGGCCAGACCCCCATGGACTCTTATCTAAAACTGCAGAGCACTAGACTGCATTGTGTTATGTGTATTAATAAGATGAAAAATTAGCCATTGCAATAGACACAGGAAGATGTTTCAAATCACAGAGAGGCTTTCTTTGGGTTGGAGAACAGGAAGAATAGGGCATCGGGGAGCTAGATCTGAGGAGATCTTTCAAAAGTATGGTAATCACACCAGGCTTTTAATCAATGCAGTTTTCTATTGGACTAAATTAAAATGTGTGGCTGGCCATGAGATATGTGTATTTTATGAATGTAAGAGAAATAAATCATTTTTCTATGTAGGATGTGTGATAAAGCTGAGAAGTGAAGTAACTTTGGGCTAAAGATGTAATTAACAAGTCTGATTATTTTTCTTTGAGTTCTTTGTGAATCCTCTCATTTATTTGAAGACCAAGGAGAGTCCTGAATTTAATAAGTCAGATGAGTAGGGTTTTTACTTGACTACAAATGATTTTGGCATTTTAAATTAGGCCACCTCCCAAACAAAATCAAATAAAGATAAAAATCATTAGGGTTTTTCTTTGAAAAGTTTTAGTCAACGAGTCATCACTTAAATCTTGTACTTTCAGATTGACTTTCTGCATTACAAATGAATCAAAGGCTAATTACATATATTTTAATTATCCCTAAATGCTTTCTTATTCTATAGGAATTTAACAATTACAATGGCTAGATGAATGAATGGAGGAAGGAAGGAAGGGTCTGGAAAAATAAGCACCTTACTCACTACTGACCAAATACAGATCTCATACAAATGTCAATTACAATGTGATCTTAGGCAGAGGCAACGCCAAATTATTGATCGACTACAGACTACATTCTCCTCCACGTTCAAGTGGGCAAGACTGACGACAGTCCTGAGAGCACTGAAATGCTCCTGCAGTGATAGGGGAACTAGGTGAACTGAGGGAGACCTGCTCCCACTCCCCCCGCCCCCATCAGTACTCCTAAGGAGGGAGAAGTGAGAAATATGTAGATAGAAATATAGGGGAGAGAGACAGAAACACAGGACAGCCTGGGAGGGCCTGGGTCAAAACCTACCAGCCCCTTCTGGCTCTACTAAAGGGATTTAAAGGAATGCCAAGGGGTGGAGCAAAAGACTCCCCCCAGCACAGACAAGTGCAGATGATCCCAAACACCTGGTGACCAGGCATGTGGTCAAGCCATCTCCTAATGCAGCCCTGCTGTGTAAAGCAAGCTCAGATCTCATTAGGCAGCTTTTGTGGGCTCCCACAATGAACCATGTAAAATTTTGTCTAAGTGAGTGTCTACAGACAAACTGATTGTAGGCTCAAGAGATGATCATCTTCTCCTACAGTCAAAAAATACACATAGAGGCCATCAGGTACCATTTGTGCCTCCCATACATTCTTGTGTTGATGTAGCCAACAGTCTTATTAAATAAGAAACACAGAACCAATGTAAAAGAGAAAGCCAAGAGGTCAGAGCTCAGAGCTAAAATCTCACCCTTCCTCCTGCGGTGTCCCAGCTTCCTGAAAGAGAGCTATTTCCTTGTGTGTCAGTCGTTTCAAAGTCATTCTGCCTTCTCATTGGTTGTAAACCCAAACACGTGACTGCCTCGTCACTGTCTGTATGTACAGCCCTCTAGGTCTTAAAAGCGTATGTCTCCAATGCTGGCTGTATCCCTGAACACACAGAGATCTATGGGATTAAAGGCATGTGCCACCACCGCCATGCTCTTTCTATGGCTCTAATAGCTCTGACCCCTGGGCAACTTTATTTATTAACATACAATCAAAATCACATTTTAGTACAATTAGAATACTACCACATTCTTGGATATGTGTCTTTTCATTGAGTCATGATTGACCTACCAGCAGATACTGTTTTAATAAAAACTGACCCCCCTCTTCCCCTGACCAGGCATCAACTGCCAATGGCTCCTCACCTAGAAGTGAGACTTTATGGCCATTCCCTCTTCATGCTGGCAGGGAAGGGAAGCTGGATCTAGAGGCCACAGAGAGAGGTGGGTGCATATGATCAAAACACATTGCATGAAAATATCAAGATATTGATAATGAGAATATAAAATTTTAAACTATTAATGTACAAATGTGAATCTAGTGAAATCAAAAGCAAATAAAAGTAAGTGAAGCAGATATTAATTGAGAACCTGCATAGTCACTAGCGGCCTTTAGAGAGAAAAAGAAATAGACGAAATTTACTGGACCCTGAGAACTGAACTCCAATCTTAATTGACAATGAGAGGGAGGAGAATTAGTCTAATAAATTGTATAAGAACATTTCAGCTAGCTAAGAACATTTTACTGTGTTGAAATGCCTATGAGGCTACAGTGGCATTTGTTTGGGGGAAGGCAAGAAAACAAAGTTCAATATCAAAGGTATAAGTGGGAAATCATATTCTTGGCTGTTTAGAGGAAAGATTGGCATGTTTCTATAAATATGTATTGCAAAATATTATATTTCCTGAGACAACAGAACTCAAACCTCCTTACTCCACAGTCTTTAGGTCTACTGATCTGAACACCATCTACCAAGCAAAACTAAAGAGCCATCTTTGACTCTGCCTTGTCGAAAATACAAAATGCTGGTTACATATGGATTTCACTTTAAAAAATAGAGAATTGTCTATTAAAACTAGTAAACCTGGTGGGGCGGTGGTGGCGCATGCCTTTAATCCCAGCATTCAGGAGGCAGAGGAAGGTGGATCTCTGTGAGTTTGAGGCCAGCCTGGTTTGCAGAGTGAGGTCCAGGACAGCCAGAGCTACCCAGAGAAACTCTGTTACAAAAACAAAAACAATTGGTAGTCCCAGTACATCAGCTATCATGAATTGCTGTTGTGTCTTTATACTGCTGTCTTTATTTGCTCTTTTCACAACCATTGATTAACTGGTACTATTAACCTTGTTTCTCAACTCAGGAAGTCATGACTCAGAGCAGTTTGATTTCTTATGATGGCGTAGCTAGCATATAACATAATCAAACTTATTAATTAGGCCAGTAACAGATGGCATAATTCATTTTTATTTTATCTATACCTTACTCTTAATAGAAGAAGTATTCTGTTGCAGTCAATCATGTACCAAAGCTGTTGGAATAACAAAAATGACAAACCTTGAACATCATCATTCTAGAGGAAAAGAAAGCTTTGTAAAGAGTATAATTGTTGACAAATAGTGCCATGGGACATTTAGTCTTACCAGAGCGTGGGAACTGATGGAGCTGATTATCTGTCAATGTGTGGTCGTGATTGCATAGGAAAGGCAGTAAATATGTGCATTCCTTTTAGTATCGGAATACACCATCAACTATTTTTGATACTTTTCTCTAGCAAAGGTAATAAGCATAAACGGGGCCCATATTTGCTGAACTGCTCCCCCTTTTCCTTTGTGCCAATTAGCCAGTTCTGTCCAATCGTGAAGTCAGTGTCCTACCAATGGGATGAAATGCTGTAACCACCTGGGTCAGGGATAAAAGAAAAAGGCAATCTTAGCCAAATGTGCTTGCTAGCACAGTTTATGGTCTGGGGCATCCTTTTTGGAAAAAGCAATTGCCTTGCTGAATTAATTTTCCTTGTTCCGTGTGCTACTTTGTGCGGCACTAGGATTATTTTTTTCTCTGTATGTTTGTTTATACCAGTCACAGCAAAGAAATATGTCTAAAACCAAGTCTAGGGGAATCAGCCACAGAAATGGATGCTCCTACTGTAAATACATAAGCTTTGGAGCTTTATACCTTTAACTCATAAAGCAGGCATGATTACTCCTTCCCCAGCCACATAACACTTAAAAAACTCTGAAACTCTAGATGTCATTCTGATGAAAATCCTCATAGTGAGATAAATCTTCAGCCAGCAACTGCCAAAGAAAGAGAGCATCTATACCTATCAAAGGTATGGATGATGCTTGTGTGTCCTGGGAAGAAAGCTAAGAGTTTAAGGTACTGTGTTCCCTTTAGTTTTAAGGGACATGAATTTTGTGTGTGTGTGTGTGTGTGTGTGTGTGTGTGTGTGTCTGTCTGTCTGTCTGTCTGTCTGTGTATCTTTGTGTGTATGTGTAGTCAATACTTTTCATTTACTGAATTAGACAGCATTGTACACTGAATAGCTTTTTATTATGTCAAACAGCCCCATTAATAATAAGTTATTTGGGAAGCCTCATCCCAGTCAGTTTCTACTTATTGTGTTAACAGGAGTGAAATCAATGAGACTCACTCCACAGAAGGTTTGAAAGTATGTGTAGCACTGACAGCCTTGAATTGATAATAAACCACTCTGGCTCAGAAGGGACTTACTAACACAAATCATTGGACACAATTAATCACATGTTGCCATCGAATCCCATCACTGCCAGGAAGTAAACTATCTTCTGCCAGGAAGTGGGGAGGACAGAGAATACCTGCCAATAGCATCAATGACCAGAGCCCAGTGATGGTCACTAAGTGAAATGCTTATGGAACAGGGACCATGTGGGAACCCAGCAATCAGTGATGAGGGAAAGAGATGAGAAGAATGGTTTTTACCTCAGTTTCAGTTTCTTCAATTCGGATTCTTGCCTGGTATTTACAGGTTCATGAAACTTCAACCAATTCTTCTAAATAAGCTTTGTCCTGACCTTTATCATGTAGATCAATGCTGTTTTGACTTCCCCGTTTTTATCCATGTTCCATCACCCCACTTCCTGGAATAATATCACAGCTCTATACATGATATTTATCAGGGGACACTGGCAGATGTATACAATGATCTTTAGAAAAATTTTCATTTCTTTAGATACCATGTAAGCCATAAAAAGAGAATTTAATTAATTTTAATGCAATATTTTTGAAGACAATATATTTGAAATATTATTGCAACATGTAATCAGTACAAGAATTTTCAAGATTTTTTTATAGCTCTTTTTGCCTCTATCAAATCTTCACAATCTGGTATTTTATCCTAAGGCACACCTCAAGTTCAGTGAGATGTGGTTAGTGGGATCTATATTGAAGGATGCTATTCTAGATTTCCCAGATATTTGAGAAACCCTGTTAACAGGTGCAGCTGTAGTTTTTCTTGAACTTGAACTTAGGTTAGATGTCAACAAGCTAGTATAGTTTGCAGTCAGAATGTAAGTGAAAGTTCAAAAAAATGTTTAAGAAATGGTTCTGTTTTGACTTATGCAAACATGTACCCATTTAGCCCACAGGGGCATTGAACTAGGTTCTTCCCTCAGCTCCAGGGAATTCAGCAATGGACAGAGAGACAAAATTCTCACATGGAGACTAATTTCTAGGTTGTTTTATTTCGGTTTTGTTTTTGTTTTTGTTTTTTACTTTTAAGCTGATCCTAATTGAAATGACAAACTGAGGGAATAAAGCGTCTGTTAAATCAATAGGTTCCGTCTTAGCCAAGGTTTTCAACTTCCAGTTCTTTCCTCTGGTGCGGAGATCAGTGATTGCATCCACTGCACATTGTGTGTTATCATGGCTGCCTGTGTTTTAACTGCAACACCACGCCCGAGCTTCTTTTTCTCAGGAGCCCTAAGATTTCTGAATGCTCCCGAAGCTGATCGGTTTCTGATGATCTCTGACCTGGTTCTCCTCCATTTATTAAACCTTTATTTGCAATTCAATGTCAGACCCAATGAATGCTCTCTTCATGAAACTTCTCCAAGCTCCCATTATAGCTCTTTATTCTCTGTGACTTGTTCACAAAGACGTTGTGCATGCCATTTATTTTGAATTCTCTTTGTGTGTCATCTTTGCCCAGCTTTTAAAGTCTTTTACACATGACCAATATTCAGAGAATGTATGTGCAATGGATGGATGGATAGAGTACTAATGTACCATCTCACTCCTTTACATTGTCTATGACCCCAAAGGCTTGTAGGCATGCTATAGTTAATGATGGCTTTTGTTATGAGCCATCCTGCTCTTTCTTATTCAAACATTGAGAAAGATTATAGGGAGGAAGGTTTGCATCTGACTTACTGGGAAACATGAACAGAGAGACTGAACCTGTCATGCCTCAGTTTAGTGCTTCTTTTTTTTTTCCTTCTTCAGAAAGGAACCCCTGACATTGTGTCTTAGTCATTGTTCATTATTGTAATTGTATCAGTTTCATTGTTTTCTGGATGTCAACAATTTGTAACTGTTGCTGAGTTTTCCTTGCTATTTAGGAAAGAAAACTTTAAACCATTTGTTATAGTTTGAAAAGAAAAACATGAACATGAAAAAGAGATTTGTGGGGAGGTTGGGCAGGGATGGTGGTGAGGTGGGAGGTGAGAAAAATCAGTATGCAAGGTGTACATAAATAAAATTGCAAAATAATGAAACAAAATTATAAAATAAACTGTTCCCTCAATTCTGAAGGCAGCATTGTTCACTCCTTTATGAAGTACTGAATACAGGAACATTTTTATTAAACCTCATTAGGAGACTGCTATACCTGTATATATCAGAGAACTAGTCTGAATAGAATTAGACCACAAGATTCTAAAAGAATTTGTAGTCCCTTCTAGTGACATTATTTATCTTTGAATATTATGGTTTATCTTTTCTCTATTTGTTTATTAATACATTTTGGGGGCTTCAGGGAGACTGTGTCTACATTTCTACAATTTGGCTACTAGCTAGCATTGTGGATTTCTATGTTCAGTCAAATAAGAGGTTAGAGACTGTGATTCTCTCTGGTTTTTCATTTTTAGAAAAAGTCTTGCTGTGCTTGAAATGGCTATCCTTCTATCTCTGTCTCTGTCATTGTCTTTATCTCTGTCTCTAGAGAGCTAGTATTACAGATGTGTACCAACATGCCTGACCTGGTTCTGTTATTCTTTAAGAAATGAGTTCCAAACTATTGACAAATGAACTGTAGTAAATTCTTTGAATTATATATAATTTGTTTATTAGAGATTTTATAAAAAGACAGTGTGTGGGTTTGAAAGAAAATAGCCCCTAAAGGGAGTAGCACTGTTAACAGGTATGGTATTGTTGGAGTAGGTGTGGCCTTGTTGGAGGAAGTATGTCACTGTGGGGTGGCCTTTGACGTCTTCTATGCACAAACTATGCCAGGTGTTACAGATTCCTTTGGTTGTCTGTTGATCAAGATGTAGAACCCTCAGGTTATACTCCAGTGCCATGCACACCCCCATGTCCTGCCATGATGATAATGGACTAAATCTATGAAACTCTAAACCAGCCCAATTAAATGTTTTCCTTTATAAAAGTTGTCATGGCCAGGCAGTGGTTGTGCACACCTTTAGTCCCAACACTTGGGAGTCAGAGGCAGGTGGATGTGTGAGTTTGAGGCCAGCTTGGTCTACAGAGTGAGTTCCAGGACAGCCAGGGCTACACAGTGAAAAAAAAAAAAAGAGTTGCTCTGATCATGGTGTCTATTCACAGCCATAGAAAACTTAATTAAAACAGACAGAATATAGTCTTGTGATTCCATAATGGCTGAGCAATATATCTGAATTCCAATTTCTGTTTTTTTATTTGTTGTGTTATCTTTTAAGTGTGTTTATGTGTCTGTCTGTACATGTGTCTCTGTGTTGTATGTTTGTGCATGTTGTTTGTGTGTGTGTGTTGTATGTTTGTGTGTTGCCTGTGTGTTTGTGTGTGGTATTTGAACCTGAAGCTGAATATTTGGGAAAGGCTGGCTGTTTACTAAGCTACATGGATTCTTCTGGCTGTGCCTTCCACAAACTGGGAATACAGGTGTGCTGGCTTTTACATTGGTGCTTAGATTTTAACTTAGACTCTGATACTTCCATGATCAATACTTTACTAATTAAACTATCTCCCCAATCCCTGTGTGTATGTACACACACACACACACACACACACACACACACACACACACACACACGCATTATATAACACATATTTATAAACACCTTCCACCACTGTGGCTGTCATCATTCCTTGGGCAGAGTATTCTGTATAAGAATAAAGAAAGTAAGACAAGTATTAGCATGCATGTGTTAATTCATTGCTTTTTGGTGTTGACTGTGGATGTGACGTGATTCTTTGCTCCAAGTTCCTTTTGCCTTGACTGCTCAATGGTAGACTGAATTAGAATTATAAATCAAATAATACCTTCCTCCCTTATACTGAGTCTGTCAAGGTATTTGTTATCACATTAAAAGGTAAAGAAACTAAGGCATCTGAAGTAGCTTAGACTAAATTTACTGTTCTTTCAGAAACAACAGGGTTGTTTTCTGGCTGGCAACATTAAGATTTGAATTCTGTGCAGATAGAAGAGACATTATCTTGGCAAGACTTTCTATGAAGAACCAAAATCCACTTCTTGTCTTAATAGCCATGTGAACTTCACAAATGTCCAATCTCTTTTCTGTCTCTCAGAAGGTGTCACTCTTCTGAGAGTATGATGATGACCAATGCAGTGTTTGGGGGAAATACAGATTATGCATTTCCTTAAGGAAGCATTAGTTTTATGAGTTCTTTGTCTCAATATATTCTTTTCTGTCTTCAAGTTGCTGTACTCCTTTTCCATCCATGGCTTCATTTTCTATGATTTTCATTAATGAAAGGAAGCCAGAGTCTCAAAAACCATGGTTAATTGTCTTGACTATTTAAAAAGAGATGGTATTCATACATTTTATGGAGTACATTGTCATAACTGTTCTTTTATCATTGTCATTAACTCCTGATGTGTCTAACATATAAATTAGATGTTACCATAATCATAAATGCTTAGGGAAAAAATCAGATGTATAGATGATTTGGTACCGCTTAGATTTCAGGCAGCAACTGCCTATCATCTTGGGATGTGCCTTCTTCCCGAAAGGAGGTATTATGTTATTTCAAAGATTTTTTCATACCTTGAAAAATAGGGTTTTTAAAAAATTTTAATGGCTTCCCTTAACAGATGGTTTTGAAGAATATTAACTTTAACATGAGAAATTAACCCAATTGTGGTGATTTCAGGCAATTGTCGCTTCACCTAGATGATAAGCTAATGGAGGGAATAGATATTACTGTCTTTTTATACTTTCTCAGACCTTCATAGTGATAACTATTTGAGAGAATATTCAGAAAGCCCTTCTTCAAAATGACTAATGAATAAGTAATCAACTGTTCCTCACAAGATAAGTAAAGGGGAATATTTGAAACTATGAATCATTCTGGGGAGATGAATGGAGTCAAGTAATACTACATGGCATAAATTTTGCTTTATCAGAGGAATTAGGCTCACATTGAATTCATGCCTGTTGTGAGTAAGATCCTTCATTCAGAATTAGGAGGCATTTCAACTCTAATATTGAACTGGCTTTATAAAGTAAAATTAACGGCATGCAATTTGTCAGATTTCTCCATGCTAACTTATATTATTTTGATACATGTTTATATTGGACAATGATTATCAGCTCTTTCTAAATTCTTTTGTTCCTAAAACTATTATTTTTATACAAGATGTAAAATAAACAATGATTATGTCATTTCTGTCTCCAAATGCAACACATGGGAGCTCCAATTGTGTCACACAAATACATGTTGTCATTGCCATATTTCTTTCCCTTTCTATGAAGATATTTAATTTAGATTTATACATAATAAGAACTCGAGTTAATTTTAATGTTAATTTCTCCACTAACTAATGAAAATGAAAATTTTTCCATGTTTTCACTGGCCACTGAGCTATCTTCCTTTTTAAATTCCTCAAACCTTTGTTCCATTTGGGTTATCTGTTGTTTGTTGGAGTTATCTAATTATACAAAGCTTATTGTGTCTTGTTTGAATTTGTGTGTAATTTAGAGAGGACACAGGACAGGCTACACATTGCCAACAAATAGTTCTTTTGTGTGTGTGTTATTTACCTTAAAGAGTGCCATTAAAATATTTATATTGTGCTTCCTTCCTTCTTGCAGACTGTCTGTCTGCTTCTCCTAAATTTAATTGTGTTTCTGTTTCTCACGTTCTCTTGATGTGTTGCACATGAGAACCACAGAAAGGATCACAGTCCATGATGCCTTTTCCTCTCATGTGGCAGCATCTCACTTGAGCCAAATCTGAGCTGCTTTTCCCAGATTAATAACAGACATTTGTCCTGCTGCGACTGCCTGCAACTCGTTTCCAAACACCTTTCCTGGTGAAACTCTCGGTATTTATGTATTTATGTTTTGTTCCTATAATCTGCAAAACAGTAGTTATTGTATATTATAAATGCTTATAAAATTAACTATTATTTATTTATACCAAATACCTGATATCCCTAAAGAACATTTAATATAGATGAAAGTCAAAATATGTGAAGGTCTGAAGGTCAGTATGTGGTTCTGTTTATTGAAAACCTGAAGCTTAACATAATCGTTGTTTTGCTATTAAGTTGAGGCAACGTGTTCGGACATCATCCCCACCTTGAAGAAATAAACTTACAACACTTCCAAGTGTTTTTCCACATTGCCTCAACAATGCAGTACTGTTTCTGATTCCAGCTGTGTTGCAAAGGTATTTGTTTAGAGAGAAGAGAGATAGGAACATTTTGTTTCTCTTGCTTCCTTGCTTTAAGCAACTAAGATGTCAACTTGAAGGTCATTGACATAGCTTCCAAGTGCAAAGTACAACTAAAATCCTGAGTAAATTCGTGTAAAGCCTTCTGAAGTATCACCTCACACTTTAGGGATACAATTGTCACTCCTGTGAATATAACAAAGAGGCATAACATCCAGCAGTGGTCTGTATATAGAAAACAAACCTAAGAAAAGAATGGTAGGTAATTTCTTGATTGCTATTATGGAAAACTCATAGGCCAACAAGCAAGAAGCCCTTAGTGGATCCAAAATAACCATATAAAGAATACTGTTAACTTAAACAGTATGACTAGAATTAGGACTAATTAATGTACCCAATTACAGAAATCATAGAAATAAACACTTGTAGCTGGGCGGTGGTGGTGCATGCCTTTAATCCCAGCACTTGGGAGGCAGAGGCAGGTGGATCTCTGTGAGTTCGAGGCCAGCCTGGAAAGGCGCAAAGTTACACAGAAAAACCCTGTCTCAAAAAACCAAACAACAACAACAAAAAAACAAAACAAAACAAAACAAAACCCACTTGTATTTACCATAACATTCAATAAGCCAGATGTGGGCTGAAGACATAGCTCAGAGAATTAAGGGAGAAGGCATTGGCCATGTAAACCAAGCAACCTGAATATCCCCCTGATAACCGTCCTAAAGATAGAAAGAGAAAACTGACTCCACAAAGTTGTCCTCTGCTCTCTACACACGCAGTGACAAATTTACTAGCACATTCTCATAAAATAATAATAAAATGATATTTTAAAAAGGAGTCTAATATGTCTGATGTTGAAATGTGATGAAATGTTGAATGCCTACTATGGCAAGGATAAACAATTTTCAGAAGTTATCTTATTCAATCTAGTCCCAACTAATGTGTGAGGTAATCATTGGCATTTATACGTGAGACATTTGAGACTGAGAGAATCTCTCTAATGTAGCCACAGAGGTCCGTGGCCTCAGAGGCCAAGCTGGAATTTTCACGTAGGTGTTCACAAGCTTCGAAGTTTCCACTGTCACATAACTCTCTCACCAAATATGGAAGATGTACCTCACTTTCTCAGTTGTAATAGAGAGAAACAGACTTTTAGGGTTGTTGGAAAATTAAATCTGTGGGAATGCAAAGTGGTGAAATACCCATGGAGAACCCAGACTTCTGCAGTTCTTCCTCTAGGAATAGCCCTCAAAGATTAGAAAGCAGCATTTAAAAGAGGCGCGTGCGCGCATGCATGTGCGTGTGCGTGTGCGTGTGCGTGTGTGTGTGTGTGTGTGTGTGTGTGTGTGTGTGTTTTCCCTAAGACAGGGTTTCTTTGTGTATCCTTGTCTGTCTTAGGACTCACCATGTAGACCAAGTTGGACTCAAAAATTCAGAGATGTTTAACAAGCATTGGCTGAGGTACTTGTACCTGGCTTAATGTGAGTATTAAAAATACTGTCAGCTTGCTCACCCTTAAGAATTTTGTTTTCTGTAACTTTTGTCACCTAGGTTGAGAATATACCAGAAACTAGATGTTGTTTGTTAGTGCACACATGCATATATATGTAGAGGTTCCCAGTATATAATCAATGAGAAAATATTTTTGATAATTTACCTATAAATTACCTGAAAGTATTAAAAATTTTATATGTACTACACTTTTAAACTTACATACTTTTGTGCATTATTCTGAAGTTGCAGAGTGTGCAAGGATTATAAAAATAAATTAACTTTTTCATTTGTATCATTTTATGGAGGAATATAACCACAATTTAATTTTGCTTTACAATTTCCTATTATAATGACAAAATATTTTGTTCTAACATATTATCTTACAAAATTATAATATTCTAAGAAAAAACATACCAGTCTGTTTCTTTTTTTTTTCAATTTTACAAAAGCTGTTTCTCTAAGGCTCATATCTTCTATATTCAGTTCCATATAGAATCCATGCTTTTATTTTTCCCTCAGAAAACTGAGTGATTAGAGCATTAGAAGCTTTTCCACTCATTGTATCAGGAGTTTTCCTTTTCTCTAAAGGAAAGTTCTGGTTTCACAATTGTAAGGACATTTTAGGGAAAGTCTATGAAAAATTTAGTTTATGTAATCGCTGGTATTTAATAAAACATGAGGTGATACAATTTTATGAAAATATCTCTTATGTTCAACAGGACTGGAACTTGAGCTGGACCTCCCAGTGGAGTTACTGATACAGTTTCAGAACACTTAAAACTGAGCCAGATATCCATCCTACTGTGTGCTCACCCTGCTTGTTTAACGTACATTTAAGGAAGCGACGTAATAACCAATCTTATTTGCCTTGCATTTCCTATGCATGTAACACAAATTTTAAAAGGTCTTATGATGAAAAGCAAAAGCAAACAAACAAAAAAAAAAAAAACAAACCAAAAATGGAGCCAGGTATTGGGGTGAAAACTGAAAGATCAGAGAACAGAACAAGCCACAGCTAACCTCACCTCGACAGCTCCTCAGCTGATCCTGTTCCCTCAGACTGGAAGCCTCTGAGTCCTCACCCTTTTAAAAGTGTCTCCACTGAACTGCTGCTAAAAAGCTTCTAGTTCCTGGTCCTTCTATACCTTTCTGCTTCCTGCCATCACTTCCTGGGATTAAAGACGTGTGTTCTTCCCAAGCAAAGACATGAGATCTCAAGTGCTGAGATTGAAGGTGTGTGCCACCACTGCCTGACTCTGTTTCCAGTGTGGCTTTGAACTCACAGAGATCCAGATGGATCTCTGCCTCCCAAGTGATAGGATTAGGGTGTGTGCCACCACTGTCTGACCTCTCTGTCTAATCTTGTGGCTGGCTCTGTCCTCTGATGTCCAGGTAAGTTTTATTTGTTAGAGCACAAATATAATATTACCACATATACACTCAACTTTTACAAGCTAAGCTAATTCATAGCTATTAATTTAAATTATGGGTTCTACCATAATTTGACCTGACTCAGAGAGCAATTCATGTTTGTTATAAGCATTTGTTATAAACAACAAACAGGTTGAAGGCAGCCTTACACAACAAACATCATCATAAATGTTGGAAATAGCACAAGGATATTGCTCAGTGAAAATATGTTTGCATTACTAAGTGTTTTGGGTTAGTTGGAGTCAATATCTTAATCCTTTGTAAAACTCTCTGAATGATTTCTGTAAAGGATCCCTCATTCTTTCTCCATGTGATGCCTCCTATACTGTTTAATAAATATGGAGCAAAGCCCTTTGTTAGGCTTACAGCAAGAGGGACAGTCAGACATCAGGCAGGCACACGTAGACATACAATAGATTATAGGTAGGCCAGAAACTACAAACTGTAGATAGGTGGAAGACACATGGAGAGAAATGAAAAATTCAAAACAGGGCTTGTTCTTGGTCAAATTAATCGAAAGGGAAATGCTTTGTTTTCTTTCCTTAATGTGACACTGGTACATTTTGGTGCCTCTGGGTTTATCTTTAATGTGCTTAACCAATGCAGGAAAATATTTAATCTAATCAATTCACTACAGGCAAGTGATTTCTGTCTTTGTGAAACATCTCAGAGACTTTAATGGTGGCTCATCTTAATCAGGCATAC
This sequence comes from Peromyscus leucopus, assembly GCF_004664715.2. Classification (NCBI taxonomy): domain Eukaryota; kingdom Metazoa; phylum Chordata; class Mammalia; order Rodentia; family Cricetidae; genus Peromyscus; species Peromyscus leucopus. The sequence goes on along the minus strand of NC_051073.1, from coordinate 24,688,713 downwards.
TCTCACTGGTCCTAGTCAAAACTCTAAAAAGTGTGCACTATTAAACAACTATTTCTACTCTATGGATCTTTGAAGAGAGCTCCAATCTGAAAGCATCTGTTAAATATAATTCTCAAATACTTAAAAATATTGTTCGTATTTATTTTTGAGAACTTAATATGCTATATTTTGATTATATTCATCCCCTCTACCAGATAATCCCCCATTCTCCTACCTATCCAATTTCATACACCCCCTCTCTCTCTCTTTCCTCTTCCTCCCTCCCTCTGTTCCTCAACCCATTAAGATCACTTTTGATTGGCCAACTACTCCTAAGCATGTGGTCTGCGTTGGCATATGATCAACATGCTATATATTACTCAGTGGTAGAAAACAGACTTTTATTTACCTAGAAGCAATTAAATGCCAATAGATTCTCAGCTAGGTGTGCCCACCTGCCCCCTCCATGTTGGTATTTTGTCAGGCTTGAGCTTGTACAGGACTTGTGCATATTGTCACGAGCTCTATATGTGGTGATATATTGTGTACCCTAATAAAATTTACCTGAAGATTAGAGGATAGAACAAGCCACTAGATTAAACCTAGAGGCCAGGCAGTGGTGACACACACCTTAATTCCAATACTGGGAAGCATACATGTCTTTAATCCCAGGAAGTGATGGCTGGGTGGAGAAACGTATGAAAAGAGAAGGTATATAAGGAAGAGACAGGAACTAAAGGCTTTTCGGCAGAAGATGTAGCATGAATATTAAAGATTCTTATTAATAAAAGCAAACCTGGAGCTGGGTATTGGGGTCAATGCTGGAAGATCAGAGAAGCAGAACAAGCCACAGCCACCTTACCTTGCCAATTCCTCAGCTGGTGTTGTTTCTTCATACTGGAAGCCTCTGAGTCCTCATCCAAATAGATCTCAGCTGAACTGCTGCTAAAAGTCTAAAAGCTTAACCATCCTCCAGTTCCTCATCCTCACTTTTTAAATACCTTTCTCCTTCCTGCCATCACTTCTGGGATTAAAGGTGTGTGTTGCCATGCCTGGCTGTTTCCAGTGTGGCTTTGAACACAGAGATCCAGACGGATCTCTGCCTCTGGAATGCTAGGATTAAAGGTGTATGTGCCACCATTTTCTGGCCTCTGTATCTAGTGGCTGTTCTGTTCTCTGACCCCAGATAAGTTTATTAGGTGCACAATATTTGGGGAATATAATATCCACACAGGCATTCCTTTCAGCTAGAGGCTTTTGGATGAGGACTCAGAGGATTTCAGCCAGAAGATTCATGGAGTTGGTGAGGTGAGATGTGGCTTCTTCCTTTGTCTCTCTGATCTTTCAGCATTCACCCCAATATCTAGTTTCAGGTTTTTTATTAAAAGGCCATTTTAGCAATTCATGTTATATCAGGATTAGAGGTGTGTGTCATCACTGCCTGGTTCTGTTTCTCTCCTAGACTGAGTCAATCTCATGTAGTCCAGTGTGACTTTGAACTCACAGAGATCCAGACGGATCTCTGCCTCCTGAGTGCTAGAATTAAAGATGTATGCCACCATTGTCTGGCCTCTATGTTTAATCTAGTGGCTTGTTTTGTCCTCTGATCTTCAGGTAAATTTTATTAGAGTACACAGTATATCACCACATCTATGAAAATATGAATTCATACATGCACCTGCCCTGTTATGTCTTGAAGATGCAGTTTCCTTGCAGTGACCTAAAACTTCTGGCTTCTACAGTCTTTCTGTGCCCTCTTCTGCCTCAATCCTTGAGCCTTGAGAGGAGGAATGTGAGAGGTGACCCATTTATGGCTGCACCTTCTGAAGTATATTATTCTATGCATGTTGACAAGTTGTGGATCTCTGTGTTACTTGCTGCTCACTACAAGAAGAAGCTTATCTTATGAGGGTTTATAGATGCATTGACCTCTAGATATAACATTCATTAGGAGTTAGTTACTGCTATGTCCATTTAACAGAATAATAGTAGGTTATTAATTAGACCCAGGTTTGTACCTCAGCTACAATGTCAGGTATGGATTTGATCTTGTGTAGTAGACCTTACATTCAATTAAAAAGATTGGTTGTCCACATAATATTCATGCCACTATTGCACTAATGGACACATCTTGACAGTCATCATTATTGTAGCTCTAAGGATTCATAGCTGAGTGAGATTAATGATTACTTTTCTCATTGGGTAGTATGTGTATCACCTTCCAGAGCTAGGAATGCTAGCCAGTAGGGACAAAGCTTCCAGTTGATTATTAGATATATTTCTTTATGAAACTAGATAGATATCTATGTTTCAAGTATATGTTATCTTCAGCAATACTCTCTTACTACCAAGTTCTGGAGGATATCCAAAAGCATTGCCTGTAATGTTTGAGTGATCTATGGGATGCCATAGGCCAATGACTCAAAAAGAGGTAACACATTCCTAGTACTAGAAGTTTTATTTGGTAGCATATGGTATCTAATTTGTTTTGAGAACATACATGAGTACTGCATCTGCAACACTGCTTCTCACCTCCCTCCCCCTTCAGCTTCTTTGTATATTCCCTCTCCCTGCCTAACTCATGACTTCTTAATTATCATTGTTAGCATATATGTACTCGTATCCATGACTGACCACTTGGGATTGGATAACCTTATAGGAACTTGTCTCGAGAAAATCAACTCTCCTTTTCTTAGTAGCCATTGACAATCTCTAGATATTCATCTAGGGATAGAACCTGGTGCAATTTCCTCTTTCAACATTGGCATGTCTACTGGTATAATTATTATGCCTATCTTATTCATGTAACCATATTACTGAGAGTTCATGGGTGCATTTTTCCTGCCATGTATAGGGAATATTATTTAGGTGTAGGCACACAATATTTCTCTGGCTCTTTTGGTCCACTTCCTGAGTAGAAGTTTTCTATAAGGTGTCTGCTCTTCTGTCTTTTAAAGTATAAATGATAGCTAAATCCTGTTAAGAAAGATAAATATAGTTTCATGTGGTGGTATTGTGTTCCCCAAAATATTGTGTACCCTAATAAACTTATTTGGGGTCAGAGAACAGAACAGTCACTAGATACAGAGGCTAGAAAATGGTGACACTCACGCCTTTAATCCTAGCATTCCAGAGGCAGAAATCCATCTGGATCTCTGTGTGTTCAAGGATACAGCCAAGCATGGTGACTCATGCCTTTAATCCCAGAAAGTGAACCTTTAATCCTAGGGAGTGATGGTAGAAAGCAGAAAGGTATATAAGGCGTGAAGACCAGAAACTAGAAGCATTTGGCTGGTTAAGCTTTTAGGCTTCTAGCAGCAGTTCAGCTGAGATCCATTTGTATATGAGGACTCAGAGGCTTCCAGTATGAGGAAACAGGATCAGCTGAGGAACTGGCAAGGTGAGGAAGCTGTGGCTTGTTCTGCTTCTCTGATCTTCCAGCATTCACCCCAATAACTGGCCTCAGGTTTGATTTTATTAATAAGTACCTTTAAGATTCATGCTACATTTTCACTCTAAATTATATTGAGGAGGTACTGTGACTATATTTCCTTATGAAAGTAACTTTTTGGAGATATTGGAGTAAAACATGATAAAATGCCTACCATTGTTAATATGTATAATAGGGGTCAGTATATTCAATTGCTTCCTCTATATAAAAAAATATCTCTTGAAATCATAGAAAAGAACATGAGCTAAGCCACGAGTATCTGAGTCACATGTAACGAACAGGAGCAATGCTTATGGTACAAATGTAAATATGTTTAGGTAGAACAAAATGTTTTTGTAATGAATCTAATCTAATGTTCTTTCTACTTGTATTTTTCCATCCTGGAAAGTGATTGAAATAGTTGTGTAAATAATGAAAACTGTGTTATACAATGTGGGTTAATTAGAGATTTGGGTGAGGATATTATATGCATTTTTAAAAATAGTTAAAAGTGATCTTTATGATTTAGGAGCCTTTATCAACACACACACACACACACACACACACACACACACACACACACACACCAAATATGGCTGTTTAATGTAGATCTATAGACACTCAATATATTTCAAGCAAATTTTCTATATGTTTTACTTTCATTCACATTTGAGTTCAAAAGCTTGGATCAATTAGTTGAAGAAATCAGAAGTTTTTGCAATGAGCTGGAAATGTCACAAAAATGAAAATGTGTGAAGACACAAAGAACAGAATTTATTTATTTCTGGTAGACAATTGATCTTCCATATACTCAGAAAAGGCAAAACTTGGTATGACTAAGAATAAGAGCATTTCTTGGAAATAAAACCTTTGACTCATCACAAGCTGTACTCAGGGTGATAAACTATTTTCTCAAAGTAAATATGAGGTGCAGAGTGCCAAGGTGCATCCAGGAATGCATATGAGAAGTAAAATCCTTTTATACAGAAGCGCTGGTTGTGATCCAAGTATTGTTGGCTTAGTGCATGTTCTTTTCCATGCTTTTAAGAGACAATTTTCTGTATCAAGGCAGGAGGCAAATATAATGAGCACCCTAATTCCTAGATTAAGTGGTCCACATTTCTTTCATGCTTCATTCTAGAATTTTTAAGCTTACCTGCTTGAAAATGTATCACTAGCAGGTTTTAATTAACAAGCATTCCAGGATATATACCTGAAAATTTAGAAAAGTTTCCTATATGGTGTCAGTATCATTTTCTCCTTTAAAAGGAACAATTACATATTCAAAATGATGCATTAGAGTAAACTGTTCTGTTTTGTTGAAGTTTTTCAGCAGAGTGGGTCTCTACAGGTCTCCTGTTTCCTGGCAGCCTCACTGAGTCCTTCCTTCCTGAACTTCTCCTTTCTCCAAGGCTGGGCAGGTGCAGTGACAAAGGACCCAGGAGGAGATTCTCAGCAGTGTTGGTGATTTTCTTCCTCTCACTCTTCATGCTATGAGGGTGTTAGTAAGTCAGAGACAGAGAAAATCTTTGTCTTTTGTCATAAGATCAATTTCCTTCCAACTAATAGGCTAAAATAATTCTTTACAGACCATAGGCTTCTGATTATTGTTGTTTTAGCCTTAATGTCCTGGTTAGCTTTGTAAGTCAACTTGACACAAGCTAGAGTCATCAGAGAGAAAGGAGCCTCAATTGAGGAAACAGCTCCATGAGATCCAGAGGGAAGGCATTTTCTCAATTAATGATCAATGGAGGAGAGCCCAGCCCATTGTGGGTGGTGCCATCTCTGGCCTGGTGGTCCTGGGTTCTATAAGAAAGTAGGCTAAACAAGCCATGGGAAGCAAGCCAGTAAGTAGCACTCCTCCATGACCTCTGCACTAGTTCCTGTCTCCAGGATAACTACCCTGTTTGAGTTCCTGTCCTGACTTCCTTCAGTGATGAAAAGTGCTGTAGAAGTGTAAGCCAGATAAACCCTTTCTTCCTCAACCTGCTTTTTGGGTCATGGTGTTTCATCACAGAAGCCCTAACTGATACACTTAGCCTCAAAACTTTTCATTCTGTTACTGAGTTCCAAGAGATACTATTGAAATAAAAGATATGATCCCAATGCTATCTGTGTCTCAACTTCTGTTTCTGCTGTCATCTATCTGAAGCTAGTCATTCCGGTTTGCCAGAGCTGCTTTAGCCATGGAAACAGCAATGTACACCAGAGTTCCTAGTATAAGTTTCCTTTGTTACTCCATTTTAATCATCTTAAGTAAGAAAGGGAAGCATGAGAGAACCTTAGAAGTTTGGACTATGAGATACACTCATTGGGAATAACATAATCATAAAGGATAAGAAAATAATCACTTTTATTTTTGTGACATTAGTTAGAACTAATCGTCTAATAATGGTGATGAACAGAACTGATTAAAAATGGGTACATTTCTTCTGAAAGACACACTACGTTTCATAGACATTTGTTAACATGTCTGAAATCTACACCACATTAGTTGATTTATGGTTATTTGAAAGAAGGTCAATTAGTGAGTGGGAATGTGGGGTATAATTAAGAAGTCTTTTCTTTATTCTCTCTTCAAGCTAGGGAACAGTTCTGCATACTGATGAGACAACATCTATTACAATGCCATCTATTGGAGTTAGGTAATTAACTCAGAATGAATCACACAACAAAATATCTTTGCTGGAGGCAAAAGTCTGTGGAAGATCAGGTAGCATCCTGAAGAGACACGTGTCACAATTATGCTGAAGAGGATCATAAGCTCAATTCTTGATTGATCCTAGAGAAGAACATTATCCTGTAGAAATGAAATGCTACCCCTCTGACTAGAATGAGCTGTTCTTGGATGCTCATGAATAAATAGTTTAAACAAACAGTTACTTTTCTGTGAATATTTGGCTCTAAATATAGATCTTACTTTGAAGGTTACGTCTCCATATCACTGGAGGATGAATACAACCTAAATTTCTGAAGTGACTTTTTACAAATTTCTGTTCTACTTTAAACCCTTGTTGAAATGAATACATACCATAAATTAAGACTGAAGCCATTTACTTTAACCCAGCATGGTAGCTATAATGGAGAACTTCCCCCCATTCTGCATTTTTAGAAGTCACTCACTTTGAATCACTTCTGAACCCATGGTAGTTACTTAAAGCCTCTGTTAAAATGGAAAACTGCATTGCATTTTTTACAATCTTACTGAATCAATATCTATGAGAAAGATAAAGAAATTTTGCTTTATAATAACCAATGCATTTTGACTGATAAATATTTGAAAAACTTAAACCTGTACTATTTGAGTCATACACTTATATGCAGAAAATTGAATGGATTCAAATGTGCCTCTTGCATTTCAGTGGCTGTTGCTTCAAATAAAAGTTATGGATTGTTATCACTCAATAAATGTTTGTTGAGCATCTATTGGATATCTACACTGTGTTTAGAGATAATAGGAGTAATATAGCCAATTAGAGCCCAAACTACATGATAATCTACAGCCTTACTTTAGTGAAGAAAGAAAGAGAGTAAGTAGACCAACTAAGCAAATGCATTTGCTGTAGTACACTGCATTATGACAGTTTTTTTTTAATGAAGGCTATGTTCATCACAGTGGTCCCATAAGATTGCAATAGAACTGAAGCATTTCAATATACTATAACTTTGAGCCACACCCACACTCACACAACAGTCCTCTGAAGAACTCAAGTTAGTATACATCATTATTCTGTAAATGTCAGATTAAAAAAATGCAGGTTTCACAAAGAAACTCTGATAGTTATATAGGAGACAAGGTACAGGAGGAGCTAGGAACACTTATCCTGTGATTTTTCTGAAAGTACCAAAGATGAGTAACCATATTAAAAGCACACATTCCCACAACTTCTGAACTCTCTGGTTTAATTTAATTTTTGAAGGGTGGAGTAGTTTGGATTTGCTTTACTATATTTACCAGAATAGGTTAACTATGTAGTATATAAAGCTGTATTTAAATGGGGTTAAGAAAGAAAAATTAGTTTATTAAAGAGAAGAGGGAAAAATTGAGAATATATGCATGAAAGGATTATTATTGATCTAATTAATATATGAAAAGATACCCAAATGTAGATGAAAGTAGTGAGGAATTGGTGGTGTCTAGAGATTGATGATAAAAGAATGTTAAAATTGGAGTGTGGCAGGCAAATGCTGAGGAGATTGTATTAGTTTGCTATTCAAGATTAAAGTTAGAGTTTGGGTTTTATTTTTGGTGATGAAATTCAAAGAAGTGATGATGGTATTGGCAAAGATAGGGTGAAGAACCAGGAGAAAAAGGTCAAATAACTCAGGGTCTAGGATATAAACAGGCATATTCTTTGAATCTGACATAATTGAAAATTAGAAGAGGAGTAACAGGGAAATGTAGGACAATGAATAAGAACCCCCCATTCTCCAAGAGTAATGTGTGGATGGATGTGCTGTGGCTGCCATGGCTGCTGCAGTAGATCTTGCACCACAATGAAGTGTCTTCAGACTTGAAGTGGCCATAAGGATCCTTTGCAGCCATTGCGTCCAGCTGTACAGAGGGCATTAAGGGAAAAGGAAGCATTTCTAAGAGTATTGGGTAAATAATACCCTCAGTGGGGAACTGTTATTTCCTCAGAAAGAAAGGAAAGGGATGTTTTAGAGAATTTGAAGTTAGAAAGGGTTTTTTGCTGATATTGGGTCTTGCATGCCAGAATACGTATCATGAGAATTTCTCCATAGTTAGGGAAACCTGGGAGATGACTCAGACAAGGATACAGAAGTGTGCTTGGGTTAGAACCCACAAGACTAAAGGCGACAGTGACCTAGGAGTCTTGGACTTCATATCCCTGGCTGTCCTAGACAGAGACGAATGCTTGGTGAAGTGAATTCAGATGGTCCCTGGCAAGGAATGACAGACAAATAGAGAAAAAGTAGGCAAGGGTTCAGCCATGTCTCACAAGCATAAGGGTCCAGAAATTCCTACTCATCTGATGTTGATGAATGCAGAGACTTTTGCCAAGAACTATTCTTGTTCTAATGAATGAAAAAAGGAGTTACTCATTTACAAAAGCACCCTCTGTCATTTGCCTAACAGTGCCCAGAAAAGCCCTCTTTACCATTGCTTTAGCATTAGATTTTAAATCTGTCCTGTACAAATTGGTCACATAGGCCTACATTACAGTGACATATACAATTCGATTTTCTAAATATATTAATGTGATTTATAGACTGAATTAACATTTTTATAGTGTCCCTATGGAAATTGGTAGGAGACGCATAATGTATATATAAGATCTTGTTTCAGGGCCACTGAAGTGAAAGGCTTCCTGTTCAGGTTAGTGTGAGTAAATATTGATGGTCTGTATTTACCCCACATGGTGGCTTCTCTAATGCAGTGTGTTGCATTTGAAGCATCAGCATAGACAATTATTCATCACCAGAACTGTAACATCCAACTACATTTTGTGAGTAATTCATAACAGAGCAGAGGGATAAAATCAAATTCCTGTGTTTATAAATATATGTATACCCTTCAACACAATTTCAGGCATTTTATAAGATCCTGCAAGTGGGCAATATCCTTTTATAGCCTTTATTTTAAAGGTATCTCTCATGAATCGTTTTATACACACACACACACACACACACACGCACACGCACACGCACACGCACACGCGCACGCACGTACGCACACACGCACGCGCATGCGCACAAAAGTATACCAGTAGAATACCGAACCAAACCAAACCAAACCAAAAACTACCATTCAATTTCTCCAAAGGTTCTAAATGTGAAATATTTGGGTGAGTGTTTTGAGTTCAAGTGTTTTCCTTGGCTCTTGACCAAGACAAACTTCACTGGAAGGGGCCATTCCTTCTGGGTGCTAAGAATAATTTTTAGTCTCACATGGGCAGAATATGCTGTGTTTGATTTATTAAAAAACTGTTGTTTTTCTCGGAGAATAAACATTCCACTTTCCTTTTTGAGTTAGCTTCTGACACTTTAGAGACATGTACTATGTTTTGCTTTTCAGTGAGAGAAACAGAATTCTTGCCATTCAGGTATTGTTATTCAGAGTCATTGAGGATTTAAAGAGCAGAAGTTAATACTATTTTATTATTAAATTCTGTTGCCATCATGTTCAATAACATTTTTATTTAAATGATAGAAATTTAAAAAGTCTAGATTTAAATATATTTGTGTACAAAATGACTGTATATGTATATGTATATGTATATGTATATGTATGTATGTATGTATTAGGCTCAGTAACTCAAAAAGGCATTTGCCATGCAAGCTTCACAACCAAAGCTCTATCCCTGGATTGTAAGGTAGAAGAAGATCAGTGACCCCTAAAAATTGTCCTCTGATTTCCACACATGCATAGAAGCATAATTTTGCAAAACACAGTACACACAAACACATACACATGTGCATACATACACTAATATGCTATGGTATATCGTGTACTCTAATAAACTTTGCCTGAAGATCAGAGAACAGAATGAGCCACTAGATTAAATATAGATGCCAGGCAGTGGTGGCATGCACCTTTAATCCTAGCACTCTGGAGGCAGAGATTCGTCTGGATATGTGTGAGTTCAAAACCACCCTGGACTACATGAGATTGACTCAGTCTAGGACAGAAACAGAGCCAGGCAGTGGTGGCACACACCTTTAATCCCAGTCCTAGGGAGAAAGTAATATGGCTGGGTGGAGAAAGGTGTATAAGATGTGAGGAGACAGGAACTAAAGCTTTTTTAGCTGAAAGCCTTTTCACCTGGAGCACTTTGCTGCTGGACCCCTTTCTGCTGAGGACTCAGAGACATTTAGTGAGAGGATTCATGGAGTTGGCAAGGTGAGAAGTAGCTGTGGCTTGTTCTTTTGTCTCTGATCTTTCAGCATTTACCCCAAGATCTGTCTCCAGATTTTTTTCTTATTAAAAGACCATTTAAATTTCTTGTTACACTAGTAAGTTATTTAGAAATACTCACTTAAAAATTTTTAACCATGTTTTGAAAGAAATAATTAAGAGTTCAAATGCCCATTGTTCTTTCCCAATTGTTTCTTACATTCAACAATTTGTTGTTGCCTTCTGTGTGAGAGCAAGCTGTGTATTAGAGAAACAATGTTGGGTATAGAATGTGCTCCATGTCTTAATGAGTCTAGACAAGATAAAGCAAAACAAGGACAATTACTATATCTAGTGGCAATCGGAATTGCAACAGTGAGAGCTCAATGTCAGTGCATTGAGAAATCAACTTAATTTTGTGCAGTTTGGAAGACTTCCTAGATGAATGGTCACTGGGGCTTAAATTCAAAAGATAAAGTGACAAAATACTGGGACAATTGTTTCCAAGTACAAACTAGTATTCTCTTCTCCTTTCCCTCTGGGAAAGAAAAGCAACTTGTCCATATTTTGTAATAGAAGAGCTTATTTGCTGGTGGAATCCAAGTAAGGGTTAAAGAACTAAGCTGTAGAAGGTGTAGGGACACAGCTGAGGCTGGGAGAGCAGGAACCAAGAACTAGCTTTTAACCTCTTTGCTTGTGACACATGTTGGATTTATTCTCATTCATTGCAAACTGACTTTTATTTCAGATGGCAGTAAAAAGCCCACTTGACTTTGGCTATGAGTTTAAAGCTCTAAAATCCAGGGATAGACTAATAGATTCAACCTGTGCCTGGCTCTCATCCCTAAATGAATAAACTGTGGCCTGAGTGTTGGAATCATGTGAGGATTTTGAAACTGTTGTAGTAATCATGAGGTGGTTAGTTGAGGAGCTGTAGTTCCTTTGGGAAATGATCTTGGGGTGGCAAGATCACAGATGTTTATGATTTGCATTCCAAATACACAGAGTTTCCTGAAAATATTGCAGATCTCCTGACCATGACTGTATTATTTCAAGTACTAATAAGAATAATTAAATAGAAGAGGATTTCCTATTCAGTAGGTAAAATATACAACTTATTCTAAAAACCTAATTATTTTGATATATGCATTTACATAGAAATACAGATATTGAGACATAAGGATGTGGATATAAACATTAGCATCTGCTAAGCTTATTTGGGAAGAATGCATTCAAAAGGCATACTAAAATTACAAAGGAGTTTGGGATATTTAGTTTGTTTTTAAAAGGACAATTATAAGATTATTTTACAGTATACCATTCTGTATATATATAATATATATATAATATATATATATTATATATATACCACTTGATTTGTGTGCATATATATTAGTGTGCAAGTACAATTTTCTACCTTTTCCATTAATCAGCTAACAATTCATCTGTGTATTCACCATCTATCTATGGAAGCATGCGTCTAATTTCTGTTTTGTTATATAGTTACGTGGGTGTTGAGTGTTAGGATCTTTAGGCATTGGGTCTTTCTATATGAAATCAGTAAGACCTAGAACATGGCTCCCTGAATATCTGGAAGAGGCAATTTTGCACACCCATACTACAGCATTTAATCCTCTTCTATCTAGAGGTAGCCAGGAATTTGGGGTATGTGTTATTTCTTGCTCCCCTCCCCCCAGCACTCTTCTCCTAAACTATTACCAGAATACGGCGCCTTGTGATTGACTTCCTGCTTTCATCTTTATGTTGTTGACATGTAATTCAGAGGAAAATGTATTTGGATGGAAATCAAGCCTGGTAGGAATGATAATGTTTTCCAGGTTCCTGGTTGCTTCTATTTTACTAGTAAGGTTCCACAGTAGGCTACTGATTTAAAAGAGAGTTAGCTATACATGAAGTCAGCATTGTAGAATTCTATTTCATTATACAAGATTGGGATGCAGAAAGTTGCCACGTTGTTTAAGATCTTTTAATTTATAATTTCAGAATTCTGGACCTGAGATTCTGGATGAAGGGTGCTCCACAGAAGACTTCACCACATACAGTCTGCAATCATAGTGCATGGTAAGAAGCAGGAGATGTCAAGGGAACCAGATGACCATGATACTTCTGACTTCTTTCAAATGTCTGTTTTGTGGGTAATGGTTTTCTTTGAAAAAAAAAAAAAGAATTATTCAGAGTTAACATAGGAGTCAGAGCTGAAATGCTAAAAGTAGAATTTAAAGCAATGCAATTAAAAAAAAAAAAAACCCAGCATATAAGACGTTTTGCCCAAAGTGAGAATCATACCCCAGGGACACTTGGCTCAGCCTGGGAGGAGGGGACTGGACCTGCCTGGACAGAATCTACCAGGTTGAACTCAATCCTCAGGGGAGTCTTTGCCCTGGAGGAGATGGGAATAGGGGGCGGGCTGGGGGAAGGCGGGGGGTGGGTGGGGTGGGGTGGGAGGGGGGAGAACAAGGGAATCCGTGGCAGATATGTAAAATTAAACTTAATAAATAAATTTTTAAAATGAATAAAAAAAGACGTTTTGCTTTAAGCAAACCAAAATACTAAAAATGGAAAGAAATTCCGATCTTTTCATTTTCATATGGTGCATTGTTATAATTTTAAAATATTATTTTCTTAAACTCTAGTATGTTTCATGGCATTTTTTCATTCTGAGAAACTTATAATAACATTAGTGTAATATTTATAACAATAATTTTGTATTTAGTATTAAAGGTGTACTTAAAAAAAAAAGAAACTATGACAAAAAGACTGATGACCAGAAATTCAAACAAGGCAAGAAAATGAATTAAAATTCATTTGAAATTAGACAAGGGAGCTCCTGTCAAAATACAGAGCACTCGTTTTCTGAAACAAAAGTTGGCACACTAGTCCACCCGTTATTTCTGATTTGTGGTTTTACTTATGGACAAAGGGCTTCAAGCAAACAGAAATTATCTTCCCATTTTCATTTAAATAGCTACAGTAATTGGCAAAACAACAGTGGTCTAAAGGACATGTCAAAATGCTCTAACAGGCAGTAGCATGCATTCATCAATAAGTCCAGGTAAGCTGCAGATATTCAAATGTCCTCAGAATACAAGTACTGCCTTAGCAGCAGAAATGGTAGCAAGGACTACTGGGTCACTCAAACACTGTAACACAGTGGGGGTGTAGAGGTGTGAAGCGATGAAGTCGGTAAGAAAAGTCTTATGGAAACAAGAGTATTTTGCATATACACATCAAATGCAGCGTGTTGCTGACATAGAAAATGATTCCCCCCCCCCCAGTAATGGTAAATATACCTACATTTCATTTTATATGCTTGGTAACCAACATTGTTTCTTAGTTTGTCATCATGATATTCATATGGTTAAAAATCAGCGCCTCCACCTGATGTTAACTCTGTTCCTTACTGTACATCTTGGAAAAATGCAATGAATGCAGCTCACAGTCAGTCATGGGTATCCAGTGCTTCTCTCTCTCTCTCTCTCTCTCTCTCTCTCTATATATATATATATATATATATATATATATATATATGTGTGTGTGTATTGTGTATGTATATGTATGTATATTATATATAGTTTGGTATATATATTAAATATATATGTATATATATTATATATAGTTTAATGAGGATATTGAAAAACTGTGGCTTGTTTTGACATACAGCATTCATTATAAATTAATATATATTAATTATAACTGTAATTAATTAAGAACAAGAATTAAATATCATTTGACCAATAGACACAAAGGTATCAACCATAAGCACCAATCCTGATGTTATTATTATTATTATTATTTGTAGAGTTTACTCATTGAGTGTGACTCACTTCCAGCCGTGATTCACCTGTGAACAAAAAACTATAGGAAAGTTAGTGGATGCCCTGTGACTTCACAAATGGAATTTCATGGGACTTGTTCTTTAGCACGTAGGGTGCTGGAAACATTCATTGGCTGGTTTCCCGGGGGAAGATATGTGAACTATAAAAAGGGCCTGTGAAGGCTGATGACAGCAAAGGACCAGAAACTGCAGTCACAGAGCTATAAGAATCTGGACTATGGGAATAAATGGATATTCTTCAACGTCAGGTTGGTCTTAGGTACAACTGTCACCCCAGCTGACTTCTGAATGAGGCTTTGGCCTCATGAGAATGTGGTCTATATCCTGCCCACACTCATGATCCACAGGAACCGGTAAAAGCATGCTTTACATTAATCTCCACATTCGTCGTAATTTGTTGCCTATCACTTGATAACTACCATAGGCCTCTTTGCATTTGCTGAGAATGACAGTGAACTCAAATAGGATCTGTGCCTTTGTAGTGGGAATATAGTCCAACTGTTCAAATTATTCTCCATCTTCAGAGCGTCGCCCAAATGTCTCTACTCTAGGACAACATGCTACTCAGAACGTTAGAGAGTTTTTATTGTGTGGCTACAAAAGTGAGCCTCATAAATGCTGACATGGTCATACAGAAACCGCAAGATCAGAGTTGAAAGGGATATATTGGTAACTCAAACAGGCCACTCTAAATTTGCCCGTATATTTTGATGTCTGTGGGTCTAATGTTGTGGATCTTCCTTGAATAATTTCAAGGCAGTGAAGAAAAGGATTTGATGCAATATTTAAAGGCAATGTATGGAGAAACACACTAATGTCATGTTTATGCCTCACTGAGTTGAGACTGCTCCATGAACCATTTAGTCCTGTTATACTGCAAGCACCATAGACTGTGAACCAGAGACTGTAGCTCTCAGCTCTGCTACTTACATGAATCGTAAACTTCATCAAGTTGTTAGTAAGGTATTTAATACTTCCTATATACAAGGCATTAAATGGAATGCTTTACACCTGTTACAGTGTGTGATTTCATAACTACATGAATTATTACTGCTAGTTTCATGTAATAAGCAAGGAAAACAATTCAATTATATCTCTAAGGCCATACAGTTAGGATTCATATTCAGGTTGACTGTATGCCAAAGCATTTTGTGTTGCTACTTGAGACTATCCTCTTACTTTTCAAATTGAAATAGTGTGAGAGTGAAGAGAAAGTCATGAAAACTCTCTGACTTCCTATTGTAGCTATAGCATGACTAGAATCCAGCCAAACTGGCTTACATATATATATATATATATATATAGACATTATTCACATAGGAAAAAGTCTAAATACAGTAGTGTTCTACCTTATAGTTTCTTAGAAGATGAATCTGACTGCTTTAAAATTTGGGTATTTAAAAATTCTTTTTAGTATTAAGAAATTGAGTAGAACAGTAGATATGAAGCAAAATCAAAAATTCGGACCTAGAGTAGATGGTCCAACTCTTCAAATCCAACAGTGACTGATTAAGATTGACTGCCTTTTTTGTATTGCAGAGGACAAGGGAAGCTTATTTCCTCCTGCATTTCTTAAAAAATATATAGTTTCCGTAGTATTCAATTTCATAACTCTGAAAAGTTTCCAAAAGTTTTCTGAAATCCTTTGCAGGCTTGTAAAGCAAAGAACAAAATGTAAAACAACATGAAAACAAACAGATTTTAAAATAAAATTACTATCCTAGATTTAAAAAAACAGATTTTAACTTTAAAACTAGGAAAAAAAACAACAAAAAAAGCACAATACTTTAGTTCTATCAATTTCTTTTAATTATGAAAATCACATTACTGGCCTTTGTTGTGTATTTTCCTACTTCACAACCCAATCGGAAACCCTTTGACACTGTTTGACACAACCCACAGGCGAGACTTTCAGCTCTCTTGAATCCACCCCATTGTAGAAAGTGAGGTTTGTTTCTAGTGATTTTTCTGAGCAGGCTGAACATTGAATATTTTGGTTAGTCAGTCAGCTGCACTGTGGTGAGAGCTTACAAATGGACAGCACGCTGTGGGTTGCTGTTTAATAATGTGGGAGTTCTGTGTGGTCCAAACCAGTTTTCCCTAGGGCCCCACAAGGCAAGACAACTGCCCAGTTCTAAGGTTACAGTATTTATTTATGCCCTCATGGCCCCTCCTCTTTGTGAGGTGTAGACCACAGTGACCACTGATCTGGTTTTGTAACGCTCCTCACTTTGGGATCTTGAATCAAATGCTCACCAAGTGGGAAAGAACACTGAGGTCAGGAGGGGGTCAGATTTATGACTCTACACAGTCCTCCCAACTGTGTTTTCACCTCTTTCGGGTTTAATTTCCTTGACTTCTCAGGGTTCTATGACAGAACAGTCTCAGGGTTACTAAAATAAGAAGCAAAATAGCGTAATCCCTAGGCTACCACATCAGCTCACACGCCTGAAACATATGGGCCCCTCTGGATACACTTCTTGCACAAGTCATATGACATATTAGTGAAAGAGACCTTCTTAGTAGTATCAACACCACACAGCCTTTAAAAAGCATGAAAAATTCCTTCACTCAAATTTTTTATAATTTAAAAAAACTTTCCAAATAAATAAACACATCACATATCAAAATTAACCTGAACCTAATTCATGCAACTCAATGAAATTCTATGCAGTTATAATGAGCACCATGGAATGGAACTTCACATGAAGTTGCTAACTAAGCATGATGGCTCACATCTTTAGTGTTATAGAGGCAGAGGCAGGCTGATCTCTGTGAGTTAGAGGACAGACTGGTCTACATAGAAAGTACCAGGCCAGCTAAGGCTACAGAGTGAGATCCTGTCTCAAATAAATAAATACACATAAATAAATACATAAAAAAACTTACCCTATATTTAGCTTAAGCAAGTTACTTAAAAAGGGCCTGGAAATAAGAAAGGAAAGCATGTTTAGCAAATATATAGAGAGGAATAGAAAACAAAAATTTCAGTGATCTTCCTGGACCTACCTTAAATGACAGCTGTGTGGGCATATTAACAGTATGAGTTTGGAAATCAGGCAGAATGTCACCTTTGTCTCATTCATAATGATTATACTCTCAGCTGATAACCAAGGTTTGTGTATTCTAGCCATCAAATTTTAAACAGGAATAGGAAAATTGTGGACTGCAGTAAAGATAAAAATGGACAGTATATAAAAGCAAAACCCAGGGCTTAGCTCATATTAAGTATTACAGTAATAGGCGGCTGTTTTTTCCATTGCTTTTTCTGATACAAGGAATGGGGATTCTGACCAGTTTAGCACTTGAAGTTCATGTACTCCTCCCTTCCAATTGCTTTAGGGAGCTCTGAAAACACAGCATCTTCATTGTTAAGACATTTCCATTTTTCATCCATTTTTTTTTATTTGCTTTCTGCCATAGCCTGTGGGCAGGATGAAATTGTAGCTCACTCTACCAGGCAAATGAAGAAATGTACTCAGTGACTACTGATTCACTTAGGGAGAAAATTCTTTGTTCTTCAAGTGTTCATTAAAATATTATGGGATGATGGTTAACATTTTTAATGTTTCCTTTCTAGGGAAATACACAGAATGCTGTGGATTCCAAAGATATTCCGTCTGGGGACTTCATGAGAATCGGAACATTGGGGGGGAAGTATTGGTTCACAGTGACTAACTCAAGTCATGTTTTCTAAAGTGAAATATCACATGCTTTAGGACATTATATTTATAAAAAGCTGATCAGTGTAAGCTGGAAGGAAAATAATTGACAGTTTGCAGTTGTGTAGCAACATATTTTATTCTATTTTGCTGGATCTCTGTGAGCATATCTTCAAGTCTCGTAGGATCCAGCCCAGCTCCAGAAGCAGAATTCTGGCAGGGACAGGACAGATCCTGGATGATAAACGCTGTCATGCAAGTCACTCTCAATTTGAGAATAAAGGCTAGAGGATTTGAGAAGCAACATTTTCTTTTAAGTGCTTCTCTGCTCAGAACTCATTTTAGTGAACATTGCTTCCCATCCAGATTCAAGAATTGGTTGGTCTATTTCAATTTCCTGTAGGCGATGGCAAGAGTTCACTTTTCTTTTACTTGCACCTATCAGCATTAATTTTACCCCTAATACTTTCTTATTCTTAAATGTAACATAAAGATATTGGATATTTGAAATGTCATACCATAAATATGAAAAAGAAATCCACTTATAATAGTTTCTGATATTGGGCTTGGGAAACAACACTTCAGTATAGTGCTTGCCTTAAAAATATGAAAATTCAAGTTCAATTCCACAGAATCCATGTAAAAATGCCAGAGGTTGTGACATACTCTTGTAAGGCTAGTGCTGGAGAGGCAAAGATAGATGGATTCCTGGGGATCACTGGCCAGCCAGTCTACCCTAATTAGCACATTCCAGACCAGGGAGAAGCTCTTGTCTCAAAAGAAAGTTGAGATGAATAGTATCCTCAAGTTGACCTCTGGCTTCCACACACCTATACATGTACACATATGAATATGTACACATGTATACCACACATAGACATAGACACAACTTCCTCCTATTACCAACCATTTTTCATTCTTCTCCACATGTGACCTACTTTTCTGGCATCTATAAATTAACTAGACAAAATATACTCTTTGTATTGAAGAGGAGGGTAGCCCAGTACAGCAGGGAATATATACATGATATATTATATATATTTTATAGAATACATACATGATATATATTTTATATAATATATACATGATCTCTATTGTATAACACACATCTGCATCACATGCATGCAGGCACACACACATATATATGATTAAATTTGCTACAGAAGTAGACCAGGATCTTTTAAGAGCATTGTATGTATGTATGTATTTAAGAGCTTTACTATGTAGGATATTTGTAAGC
Source organism: Peromyscus leucopus (assembly GCF_004664715.2). Classification (NCBI taxonomy): domain Eukaryota; kingdom Metazoa; phylum Chordata; class Mammalia; order Rodentia; family Cricetidae; genus Peromyscus; species Peromyscus leucopus. The sequence goes on along the minus strand of NC_051073.1, from coordinate 24,669,687 downwards.
AGGGATGAATTGAGGCTGTGACTTGATTGAAACTTAAATGGGGATTCAGAGCTTATGAAATTTCTGAGAGATGAGAGAACATCCGTAGGCAGGAAGTAATAATGACATATATATTACAAAGGGAGGACCGTGGTTATCATTTGGGTCTTGAATCTCCTCAGAGGGCTATTCCTAGTTTTAAAAATGATGTGAATGGTGGAGCCTTTATAAGGCAGGTCATTGGGGGTATACCCCTGGAGAGGATGTTGAGAACCAGTCACCTTCCCACTTCTTGCTTTTTGTTTACAGCCCTGAATTGAGTGCTGCCCCTCCACAGACCCAAAAGCAAAAGGTATAACAAGTCATGGATTGAAATCTCCCAATTTCGGAGCCCCAATAAACATTTTAATCAGTTAATTACCTCAGATATTTGTTACAGGCATGAAAAGCTGACTATTCTAAACATCTAGGAAGTAGCTGTACCAAAGTGTTACCTCTCCCGCCCCCTACCCAGTGAGCATGCGCGCACATGCGCGTGGACATGATTGGAAGGACACTGAATGAGACTAAAGGAAGGACTGTTAGAAAGAACAGGAGCTAAGTTTTTAAGTAGTTGGTAAGAAAATGAGCTCCTTGATATTAGTTGTTGCCATTTACCATGATCAATTTTGTCAGTCACAAACTAATCACCTCTAATTTACAAACCATGATTTCCCATGCCTAAACTGTAATTAAGCAAAGACAATTCTTAGCAGTTATTTTATGTTTAGGGAAAATCTTTGCCAGAACTTCTTTATAGAAATTGCCTTAAATGATTATGAATATTATCTTGCTGGATTTAATAATAGCACTTCCTATAGTCCTTTGGGAGACAAAGAGGCAGAACTCATATGAGTTAGTAGCTGAAACAATTTGAACATCACTGAAATCAAGAGTTAGAGCTACTTTTAAAAGGACTGAACATATCAGAAATCTAAGCACTGAGATAGTGTGGAAAGGGCAAACGCACATTGAAATGGTATTCTTAGAATCTCCTTTCTACTGTAGCACATACTTCTAGTCTATAATGTGAGTTTTCATAGTGATAATATGCCTTTGGGGCACTACTTGTCCTAATAGAAAGGTTCTTACAGAGGAGAGATGATATACGATCTTGTGAAAAAATGACAAACTGTTATTTGTAGGAAGAACACATACATTTATGGAAGTGAGAATGAGAGATATCCCCCACAGGCTCACATATTTGAAAACTTGGTCTGCTGTTGGTTGTTCTGTTTGGGGAGGGTGTAGAAACTCTGGGAGTCAAAGACGTGCACTGGATTCTTATCATTTGGAACCCTAAGCCAAATTTATTTTCTCCCTTAAGTTGCATTTGCTCAGAATTTTGCACATAGCTACAGGAAAATAACTAATACAACACCAGAGGCCTAAACTCCTACTTTTAGTGACAAAATTTTCAATGCAGTGTTACCAACAATGTACATCTTGGATTTCTGTTGCAAGGGACTTGCAAACAACTGAAGGGTGGGAAGAAGTCTTCTAAAGCAATAAAGCAGGAAATCTTAGGTCCCTAGAAAGTTTATATTTCTTGGCTGATAAAGACTTAATCTCAATTTGATATGGAAATGAATATAATTGAGTAGGGAAATTGTTTTTAGAAAAATCAATTCTTTTTTATTTGAAAGGCAATTTACTTTCATTTGGGGGAAAGCACATAAGTCACCATAATACAAGATCGCAGACTGGTTGTTGAACAGATAGAAGGATGTAAAGGACTGAAAGTACAGCCAGGTTCTGGCCAATGGTCTAGACAATATGCTGGCTGGGGACCTGGACTTACTGTAGAAGATTGGAAGTCTTCCTGTCCAAGGTCAGCACACCAAGACTACTGGCTGCCAGCGACATACTGTGGGTGTATCCAAGAAGAAATGAGTCCATGGGCCTTTACTGTTAATAGGTTATATACATAAGAAAGAATTATTTCTACTCAGATTATATATATATATTATATATATATATATATTCTTTAACATTCCAATATGTACTCATTTATTTGATAAATATTTTCGGAACAAAGAGGTAAAAACAGTGAACCATCCTACATAAGATTCTTTTATCTGTGTTGGAATAGACGAGGCTTTTTCTTTGGATCAGGGGCTGCATCATCAACCATGCCACCCTGACAGGTCATGTGCTCCACTCCTGTGCTATGGTGCTCCTGATCCCTGCAGCTAGCAGATAAGAGAGGAATAAAAAGATCAACACCAAAACATCTGAACTGTATTTATTGGATTTATAAATGCTGGCTTCAGTAAACTTGAGCTTTGGGACATTTGCTTGAAAGCATGCTTCTCTGTCTGAAAAGGTAAGCAAAACTCTGAGGTTATGTCAAAAAGAATTGAGTCCAGCCAGAGCTACTGTGGATTAAGCATCTCCTTGGTGCAGTAGGACATATAACCTAATGTGTGGAGCATATTAGGCACCCAGGAGTTATTGACAGATTTGACTCTGAACCAAAGAAGAAAGAATGCAGACCTATTTCCACTTCACTCCATTCAGCCCTGGAAAGAAAGCATCTGGGGAACTCATTTCATGACAGAATTTCAGGTCCTGGAAACTCCTGAGTTACTAAGCAGTAATTGTGTGTTCAGAAGCCTGTGTGCGACCAACCACTACATGCTGGGGAGAAACCCTAAAGGGTACTGAGGAAGATGTGCATAAAATTAAAAGCTAATGTGCAGGGTCAGATAAATTTAACATTCTCTGAAGATGGGCAGAGTCACATGTTTGAGAAAAAAAAGGGGGGGGGAATGAGAAAAGCTTTGTACTATGTCAGAGCCCTGTGCTCGCCTACTGACTGGCTTTTTCTGTCTTTGCAACTGTAGGCAAGTCTTATTTCTTCACTGAATTCACTCTTCACCTATGAAGTGGAAATAGAACAGAGTTGCTTTGAAGATCAAATGACTTGGGAGTATTGAACATGCTTTGAAAAACTTTGAAAGAATGACTTACTATAAACTCTTCCCCTATTTGACAGTCAAGCTTGCATGTATCTGAGGTAATTAGTAAAGTAGAGATGAAACTTTCTATGGAATTCTGCTCTTTAAACAAAATCTCTCTGTGACTTGATGGGTAATAAAGAAAGTTCAAACTGGTAGCACATCTACCTGCAGGAAGGCACATAGAGGGCAGAGTCTTCACTCTGCCAACAATAGAATTAAAATAATGGCCTGAGTGAGTGGTCTGTATTTGGAACTTAGGATAGTAGTTGCTTGCAGTCTCATAAGTAAATGACTTTTATTTCCTTCCAATGCTATTTTATTACCACCCAAGTTACAGTTGAAATACTAAAACAGCCAGATCATGGCTAGCAAGGAAGAGAAAACTAATATTTCTCTGGACTAAATCCACTGAGAATGCTCAGAGTCTTGAGAGTTAGCAGAATGTTGGAAGGCATGCTGAAGCCTCGGAGAGCAATGGTACAGGAGCATGCAAAGAAGTCTCCTAGGAAGCAAGTGGAAAAGACTCTTCCTGTTGCCACAAAGGAGTGTCTACTTGCATACCCAGAGCAACCAAAAACATCCATTGCAAAGTTGAGGTGTACATGCTGTGTTCTATTAAGAGCAAGCTAGAAGACTCTTTGCATCTGAACCCACATAATCTCCTCTGCAACATGCTATGACATGACAGAAGCAGCCTGTCCCAAAGAAAGTTATAGGTCCAAACCTGTGAAGCCTCTCTGTAAAATTAGAGTGGTTCTGTTTTCCTGTTTTACTTTATTTTTTTTCACTTATTTCCACATGGTATGTCAAGTATTGCTCATCTAATATCCATATCTTCTTATCTTACCACACAGAAATTGATCAGGATATGGACTGTAGTAAGAACTGCACTGAGTCTTTGGATGTTTGAATGTTTCCTTCATGCAAATGGCAACTTTGGAAATTGCTTCAAAATCGTAGCATTAAAACATATTGCATGAAGTTATGCCATGGGTATGTCCAAAGGTTGGCTGAAGACCCTGAAGCCTATTCTGGAAACCTTTGCAAAGTCAATGGTTGTCCATTGTCTTATTTTAGGTAAGAACAGTATTGTGCAAAAGTTATGGACTGTTTTGTAACAATTTAATCAACCTAATGTGAAAATTATGCCATTCACACTTTTCAGATTAAATTTAAATCTTGTGTAGCTCTAAGTTGCCTATCGTAATGAAAATAGTATCTTAAAACTTTTCTGAGTTACCTCATAATAAATATCTTTTAAAAAAATCACTGAGAGTTTCATATACCCTTATATAATGAATTTTAGTCATTTTAAAATCTCACTCCTTTCATCCTCAGCCCTCTCATGCTGTATCATTTCTTCTCATCGATTCTTTATAAAGAAATAATGCATGGTAAAATTGCTGGTTTACTGGCAATATCTACTCATTGAGTGAGTTGAATTTGGGTCAAGTTTCCTCTAACGTGGGCCATTTCCAAATCTGTAGATCCCAATATCCCACTCAGAAATTCCAGTTCCACCCCAAATTTCATTGTACCATTCTGAAATAACCTTTCATGCCACAGTCCCTTTTATTAATTACGCTCTGCTTGCAATTGTATTTAAAGTAAGTGCAACAGCAATTTCCTGAGCCATGAGCAGAAGTTGCCACAGCAGCTTTTCCTCATTTGGTAGCCTTTCATCATGTATGGTAGATGGATAGCTAATGCAGCCAATTAAAATGGAGAAATTGGTCTTACTTTCAGTAATGGGAACTTGCTTTACTTGTAGGCAGTGTTTGCTTTAATTGCTGTCTGATTTTACTTAGGACACAGTGGCAAGTACAATTTCAAAGGTAAACCACAGATTAGGTGGCAGGCCCCAGCTTCCTGTGTAGACCAATGCCCTTTACTTGCAGATGTGAAACTGACTCCTTGCATAGGAGTCAGCTCCTGTTTCTGCAGCTGCCTGGTCTTGTGTACCTGTCAGCTGGTTATGGCTGTGCTAGAATTTGTCCTTACAGAATAAATGAACATAGTGATCAAATGTCACCCTTCTCGTAAATCTCTCTGCCCATTCTCAACATAGCAAATCGGAAAAATTCTTCGGGCAAGTCAATTACCAGGGTGGTGGGAGCTATTAAAAAGTGGGCTGGAGGAAGTATTATTAAAGCTATGATTAAATTTTTTAGTGTTGCCATCATTTTGTTCAAAGGATATTAGCAGGATCAGCTTGCCCTGTTATTGGTGCATATGTTCTCACGAGGCATAGCAGGACGGTATCCTAACTCACAGTCGTTCATTTCCTATGGAGAGAGTAATAATATAATAAAGTGTTTTTTAGAAGTTGTAACTTAACCTTTCTAATTTCAATGGGTCTTTTTAAATAACCTAAAAATGAGTTTGGATTAGAATGGGTGGCAGGGTCAGTTTCTCACACACAGATATAAGGTAGAAAACTTCATCCTATATGCCAGCTGCATCTCTAATGGGTGCAATTTAGGTTAATAACCTCCTTGTTTTAAAATAAAAATAATTATAGGGGTATTGGGGCCTATCAGCCAGTCATTCTTTAATGTGAATGAATTTAAATTATTTTCTTCTTACATGATATCAATTGTAGAAACAAGGGGACTGATAAGCGCTTTTGTTTTTGTGAGAGAAACGTTGGATATTCAGGGGAAATAATGGCAAAAGTCGGAGGAAAGGGAATAAAGAGTTTGCAGTTTCAAAAAGCACCCTTCCAAACCTAGCAGGAGGCTGAGCTGAGGGCACCCAATAGAAACAACCCACTTTGCTATTTGCTCAGGGCTCTGATAGCACACTGAATTTTTTCCCCAATTTTCATCTTGTATGCCATGTTTTAAAAACACATGATTGTCTTGTAAAGAGCCCATACACTGGCACCAAAACAAAGATTGTTTTTCTTAGTATTAAGCATTTGATAGAAGAGGGTTTTGTGAAAAAGAATTAGGAAATAGAGGCCATGGCAGTGGGTGCAAGATGGTGTGGAATGGTCTGTTAATTCTAGTATGGTAGTACCATGTACATGTTGGGGCTCAGAACATGATACCTGAACATAGTGCTTTGACATGTTAGATGCTATAAATAAAAGGAGCCTGGAAAAGCCTGAGAAGCAAGGTATTACTTCAAACCCTCTTTCGCCCCCTCCCACTTCCCTGATTTTCTTCCCTATGCTAGTCATAGGAGCTACGATTCTCTCCTAATGCAGATAAGAGAAACTAGAATACTGCACAGCCACACTAAGACATGAAAACCTAAAAATGGATTCTGATCCATGTTTCCTGAAAGGAGACCAGGGAACCTCATTCTAGAAGTGTTACACTTTTCTGCTTTTAGGGGTAGTAAGGCATGACTCTATCTGGAATGTGGTGGGGTGGGGGTAGCTATAATGGCTATCAATTTAACATTTTTTCTAATTCAATTAAAATATATTCACTTGTATTATAAGATAAACTTAAAATGTGTGCTTTATTATATTAGGAATCTAAAAAAATCCCATAAGCCGGGCGTTGGTGGCGCATGTCTTTCATCCCAGCACTCGGGAGGCAGAGACAGGCGGATTTCTGTGAGTTCAAGGCCAGCCTTGGCTACCAAGTGAGCTCCAGGAAAGGCACAAAGCTACACAGAGAAACCCTGTCTCGAAAAAAAACAAAAACAAAAAAATCCTATAATCAACTTTTGTATACTCTCATAAGATGCCCATATCATTAAGAGAAAGATTCTCCCCTATACCATAACTGTACTGATGGGTGCTGTGGGATGGTCTGTATGTCAAATGTGTTGCTCTGATTGGTCAATAAATAAAACACTGATTGGCCAGTGGCCAGGCAGGAAGTATAGGCGGCACTAACAGAGAGGAGAATTGAGAGAACAGGAAGGCAGAGAGAGACACTGCCAGCTGCTGCCATGATAAGCAGCATGTGAAGATGCCGGTAAGCCAAGAGCCATGTGGCAAGGTATAGATTTATAGAAATGGGTTAATTTAAGATACAAGAACAGTTAGCAAGAAGCCTGTCACGGCCAAACAGTTTAAATAATATAAGCATGTGTGTGTTTATTTTATAAGTGGGCTGTCAGAATGCTGGGCCTTGGCGGGACCCGGAGAGAAAACTCCAGCTACAGATGGGTTATTTATATGTACATTATATGGATAGCTACAACCCCAATAGACACATATCCTATATATAGACCCTACCGACTACACACATTAAATCAAATGGCATAAAGTAGTATGATCTTTACTCAAAAATCTAACTGTAAACTTCACAGCTTCTAAGCTATATTTTATAGAATTATAGAATTATATAGAATATGTATACTTATATATTCTAATTCTCTATATAAACTAGACTATATAAGCATGTATAATATATATACAGAATAGACAATATATTATAATCTATGTAATGGGTCTAAAGTTCACTTGTTACCTGTATGAATAGGAGTAGATATTGTGGGAAAGTAAACAAGGATGTGATCAAACTGAACATTAATTGTCACTCACTGAACTTTGGTCAGCACTTGAAACTTTGAGATAACATTCCCTGCCCCATTGTATGAGTTTATTTACTTTGTCATTTGGAGACACAGGGACTCCCTCACTTCTCTATTCTCATAGTTTATCCTGGTAATTTATTGCCCTGATTGATTGCAATCCTATCAGCCTTCTTAGGAAAAGACAACATTCAGTACAAATAATTTAATATAGGAGAAAATAAATACCCTCGTTAGTTTTATTTTCTAGCAAGTTTTGCTTTGAGATACTAAAGGTTTCCTTTAAGGGTCTCTAAGAACTAAGACTTATATAAGTAGCTTTTCATGTAAAACAGGAGTGACAGTGACTTAGCATGTTTGTTGTTGATGATAATGTGCTCTGTGTAGTTTTGATTAGGTGAGATGGATCCATATAGATCCAGATTCAGTATTTTAACTGATACATTTGAACACATATTCTTTGACACTTAATTTTCTTCATCCTCCCTCTGGTGAATTAGATCAGATGACAGACCTTTACTTAGAATAGATTCTTTAAGAAGTGAAAAGTAGGTAAAAATGTCTAAAATATCAAATTCACTTGGTGACTATACCTCCTGGTTATTTAGTGACTCAAAGATGAGTTTGCTGAATGCTAGGATTAAAGGTTTGTGCTATCATTGCCTGACCTCTATGATTAATATAGTGACTGACTTTTTCCTCTGATCCCCAGATAAGCTTTATTGGGGTACACAAATAAAATATCACCACAGCAGAAGTCAGAGGAGGATTTGCATGCCCTGGGACTGGACTTACAGAAATTTGTAAGCCACCATGTGGGTACTAGGAACCAAACTCGGGTCTTCTGGAAATTCACCAAGTACTCTAAACCATTGAGCCTCTTTCCAGCCCCAATATACATCTCCATTTCAATATGCACAATCATCTCTCCAGTGATTTTGTCATAAGTAGGCCCCACATGTGGTGGAAGATGGATGGTCTTTTAAACAGACATCAAATGATAAATCCATTTTTACATCGGTATGGCTGTTCTCACACTCAACAGTACAGAGTATTTCCACTCTCCTGCAGTCTGGTTCTGTCCTATGACTTGCTCTGAACCACAGCAAGAGATAAAAGTGCTACTGAAACCAGTGTGAATCCAAGCTTTCTGGGGGTTGTTAGCTTCAGGCTGTTTCTATTGAGAGACAGCTTCCTTGCCGTGAGGAAGCAAGTATGAGCCAGAGAAGGGAGAGAAGACACAAGGAGGCTATTCAAATGCCAGGTGAGAGCCGGAACCACCTCCCAGGCATGGGAAGGTGGATTCCCTGATCACCCAGCCCTTGCTATACTGTATGATGCACAGCAGAAGAGAGCTATGATTGACTCCAGCCAGTACCACACCAAGGGAGTTGCTGTGTGGTTTAGCCCACCTAACTGCAAAGTGAGAAGTAAGAAACAAAGCACCATTTCAGGTGGATTTATTTTTGGAGTGGCTGCTTACAAGGTAATATGAACAAAAGAGATCTAAAGTTGATAATTATGCAATAACCCATTCTAACAACTGAATAAAATGTGGAAAAAATTAAATTTGGACGATCATAAATCTTTCTAGACAACATAAGCTAAACATCTATTGTTATGCTACTTTTGACACTTTTATGCAATTTAAACACAATTCTCTGGTATACTTTTTAATAATTAATATTTAGTACATATAACACAGCTAGAAGATTAGTAAAATTGGTTTCTCCCTATGAGTACTTAAATTACCAAAAGAAAAAATGCTTTTAAATGTTGACTTACATAAGGTTTCCCAAAACTGTACTTGGGACATAGTAGTTAAATGGAAATCTAAGAATTGAGGAGTAAGTATTGCTCTGGAACTCAAAGAGAAAAAAAAAATACAAGGCAACTCATTAAAAGGGGGAAGCAGAGCTCAAGCTGGCAGCCCATACCCTAGGAAATGATTTATTAATGGGCTGAGAGCAAAAATTTGGGAAATGCCTCTGTGTGATCAAAGTGGCCAGGGTGTTGCCTCAAGTCGTCATGTCTGGAATGTGATTGATACAAGAGAAAATTGCAGGCTATTCAATTGTGTCCTACCTTGCTTGACTTGACATAATTGAGTTTGGGGGCACTCAGAAAGAAAAGGAACAATGCTGAGTCTGAATGATCAGTGTTGATCCAACACTGGGCAGGGGAAATTATAATCTACACAATGCTCTTCAGATGGAAAATAAATTCATAGACAGGAGAACATGATTCATGCCATCCAAAGAGATAATCCAATATTATTGGTCAAATTTCATTTTCTCTGAATGCCTTTTGTTCTTATTTTTTTGTGTTTAAATAGACTTGTCCACTAGTGAGAGGGTGTTTATATACATAATGGACCCTGACTAATACACATCCCATTTTATCTCATTTTTGCCAAAATAGGAGTCTTTCTTTCATTCTGTACATATTCTGCTGTATTTGGCATTTATATTATATTCTCAGTATATTAATAATACAGAAGAGCTACAGGCCAAAGTTCAGCATTTTAAGGAGAAGTTAACTTTTCTAAATTATTTTTTTTCTATCTCAACTTTCTTATGTTTGTTAGTAGAGAGTAGGTGTGGTAGGCATCCTCTCAGAGGTTTGATTATTATCTAATTCTTTCAACTGCATCGAAATTGAACACATCTCAACATGCCCCTTAAAAATGACTAGTACATCCCAGAGACACATTAATGGACCTTTGAAGTGTCCTCTGCTGATGATCATGAAAGCAATGGAAGGAAACCTTTATCTTCCCTACAAGCCTTACTTTATAGCTGTACCAGGGCTTCGGGGACACAAACCCAGGGAGGACCCTAGATTTGCTCAAGTGTCCTACTGCTGCTATCATGAACTCTTAATAGGTAATCAAGGGAATCTCCATTTTGACTTTGCTTAGGGCTCTGTAAACTACATAGTGAATCCTGCCTTGCAGTTTACCAACTCTGATTGGAATAATATTCATTTTAAGAATTACAGATGTGGGCTGGAGAGACGACTCAGTTCTTAACAACATGCACTGTTCTACCAGAAGACCCAGGCTTGATTCCCGGCACGCACATCAAGTGGCTCACAAATGCCTGTGACTTCAGTTCCAATGGATCTGATACCCTCTTCCAGCCTCAGTAGTCACTCACATGTACGTTATTCCCCCCACCTCATGTATACATGATTTAAAAATACAATCTTAAAACAATAGAATTAAAAATTTACAATTTTAGATTGATATGTTTATGTGTGGTTGTAACAGGGAATATGAGTTTTAAAAATCAGGGGCAAATATTTGATTTACCATACAAAGTTAGTTTGAAAATGTTACTTTCTTTCAGTGAACACCAGCACAATAACATGTCATCCTGTCCCCATCAGGGTTTATGATGGACAACCTGTACCATTTCACCATGGCTTAGCTGTCCCTGGTCTGACTGGAAAGAATGCCATATCCATCAGCCATCCTTGACCCTTCTCTTTCCTCTGCCTCCCTAAGACCTAAGAATACTCCTTCTTACTTCTTAAGAATCCTCATTTGGGTCCCTTCTTCCCATGCTCACGGCCATTGCCACATGCAAAGTCCTATTCCCTTGTTTCTGATTTACTTCACTTGCTTCCTAACTGCTTTGCCAGCTTAATCTTGCATTCGCCACTCAATTAATTTTACCCATTGCTTTAGGCTTAGTGCCTGCAAGCATGCACTGATCTCACTTTTCCTAGTTGTTATAAGCTAAAGAAATTTGAAAACCATGAGAAATAATTCCAGAAGCTAGGATTTGCTGATTCTCCCCCAAATTCAAGCACAGCTAGGATATTCTACCCCTCATGTGAAATCATAAAACCTTTAATTCCCTCAGAATTAAAGTCATGTTTTTAGTACATCTTTTATCTTTGGGAGTAATTAATATTCACCTCCTAGCACAACTTTGCTGGCTCCATTTCACATACAATATACATAGGTCACGTTGACTCCTCATAGGCTGTGAAACTTTCTGTACCATTTCTAACTTACTAGACTGGGAAAGAACTCAGAGCTGAAGAATGGGACCTGTGGACTTAAGGTCTAGGTCAAATGAGTCTTGCAAGCAACATAAGAGAATGTGCTTGTGATTGTGTGACACTGAAGAAAATATTAAGAGAAGGGATATATCAGATCCATTTAACCAAATCAGCCTTATTATCTGGTTGAAGATAAATTGAGGGTACAAGTGTATGGAGAGAAAACATGCCATATGTGTTCATCCTGGTTTCACAGTTAGGGCCCCTGTCAAGAACAACAAGAACAAACAAAATGGAAACAACAAACAGCTATCAAAACACAGACTGAAAAGAGAAGAGTCAACACCTTTAGGCTTTATGTACCATAAGCTTTCATGAGGAAATGAAGAGCCAAAGAAATAGTTAATCAAGCATTGATGAGTTCCTGGTTATAGATAAAGATGAGCATGAAGGCTGTAGATGGTAAGGAACAGAAGACATTTAGAATGGCCTGTTTGGTCATACTTTTCTATGATGCTTCATCTAGGAAAAAAAAAGTTGTTCCTTTCTTCTGAAATGGGGGGTGGCTGTTACCTCTCTAATCAGACTCTTATAAAAAGTCTTTTCTTAGTTCCATGACTTCCCAAAAGGACCAGAAAATTTTGAGTATGTTTTATTAACCTTCTTTAGGGAAGAACTTAAGAGTGCCTTCTTGCTTTCAAAGGTGCATTTTGTTTTATTTGTCATTTAAAAAAATTCTTTCAGCTTAAATTAACTAACATGACAAAGTGCTATGTTTTTGGAGTAATGGTCCTCACCTCCATCACATGAAATGCCAAAAAAAAAGACCTTTGTTAGAAAAGTGTATATAGAAATGGAGTAAAAGAGTCAAATTTAAGAAAGCTTTGGAAGGTAGAATCAATATGACACAATAAAGATTGATTGGGTATTAATAATAATGAGTTAGTCCAGTAAATATTATAGGAACACAGGAAGAGTAACAAACGGATGACCAGAAGTGGGGTTTGTGTCATGAGAAGATGAACCAGGACTGTCTGTAAGGCTGGGTTTGGAGCTATCTGTCTGAACCTCATGGGCTCAGCAGATGCATATCCAGTAAAGGATGGCAATTCCCTTTCTCCCAGACTCTTTCAATAGATAATGGTTCAGTGATAAAAGGTAGGGTCCCATGAGCCCCTCTTTCTTCCTGGACTATTTAAAGTGCTCCTCTAGTGTGTGTTCAGAGAGTTTATGTGAGTTAACAAATATAATAATTATATCAAGCCTAGGGTATGGTGTTTCAAAATTAATTTCATTCTTATTCCCTTAAAGAAATTACAAAGGGAGAAAAGTACTGATCAATATTTTTATTATTTTCTCTTTGTTTGGTTAATAAGTTGGTGTTCATTGACTATTCACCCAGAGGTAAGAGGCCTTGGTATCGTGTGTGTGTGTGTGTGTGTTGTGTGTGTGTGTGTGTGTGTGTGTGTGTCTGTGTGTGTGTGTCTGTGTGTATGCAAGCATGCATGTGTGTGTGTGCACACAGGGGTAACTAACTGTGTACATGTGCTCACACTCATGTAGTGGACAGAGACTGATGTCCGATGTCTTATTTACTCAACCACCAATGCCTTCTTTTTAGAGACAAGGTTGCTCACTGAGCCTAGAGTTTGCTAATTGAGCTACACTTTACTGGCAGAGCTTTCTTCCCAACTGCAGGTCCTAGCATTTTAACAAGAAAGATGTCAAAACCTTCTGAAGCAATTTTCAGATTGAAATGTGGCCTCAGTTTTGTTAAACAAAGACAATTCTGCCTTTATGTTTCTGCATGGTATTTAGCCCCTGAATAATGGTAAAAGTTATTCCACATCCTCCTTCACTGGTATTACAGCGTAGCTGGTAATAATGAAGTCAGATTTGCTCGATTTGCCTACTGACACTGACAAGAGCAGCTTGCCTGTGTTCCTCTGTTTTATCATTAAAGTGTTTTCCAACTTTACATTGCCTGAGGACAGCATGCTGTACTTCTGCCTACAAGGGAAAGGTGTGTGCATAGCATGGATGGCCAAGCCATGGGCATCAAAAACTAAAGAGACTCACACTTCACGCTATGCTCTGCTCTTCATTTGCACATTTGTGGAAATATAGAAGTCCTGAAAACAATCCTTCTTACTGCCAGGAGAGGGATAGAAATGGGAAAGGAAAATGATAATCCTTCATCTCACTGTATGATTTGTGAGAAGGTCTTGGGTAAAGTGGGATAGGAAGAAAGCTCAGTGAAGTAACTGCTTTGTAAGAATAAGGCACAGTTGGATCTCTAGAACCCACATCCAACAAAAACAACTACAAGAAGTTGGGTGTGGTGGTGTGCACTTGTTATCCCAGCATTCAGGCATGTGGGAAGCAGTTCCCTGTGGATCCCTAGAGCTCATTGGCTAGCCAGCCTGTCAGACATAAATAATGCCTCACTGACTGGAAAGATGTAGGAGACTAGCAAGCTAAATGTTTGGGCCATGCTGAAGGAGTATTGGGGGTGGAATCAGTTTAGTATTACTTATATTTCCTTCGGAAGTTGGCCATGTTTCTTCTTCTCTTCAAATACAACTATTAATATAGAATGTGAACATTTTTAAGTCCAATTGGATTGTATCATCATGTCTTATTCTCCTCAACTGTCTCTGTTATTTCTGCCAAGCAGTTCAAGATTTGCTCAGCTTTACCACCATTTCAGAACTCATCCTGATGTGAAGTTTTAAACAAATTCAAGTATTCTTTTGGCAAAGAATTTGTAGGCATTTTTACCTAATGGTGATAGCATTGCCACATCCTTCACTATCGTTTGCCTACAACTTAGTTGGACCTATTGTTAACCACCAGAGCTCGAGGTTAGGAACTGTGCTGACATTACTAAAATTTCTCCTGCCTACCAAGTGTTATACTTTGACACTCTTGCCCAGTCCCTTTCTCTTCCTTGTTAGTGATACTTGAACCTTCATTTCACCTTTATATCTTCTTAAAGCTACTTTGACTTATTGCGTGTGTTCAGTTTCTTCTCGACCATGTTCAGCCAGGCTGTATTCATTGTGGAACACAGTTCTCAGCATGCTACAATGAGAAAAATGCTATTCTTGTGAAAATGTTTTTCAATAGGATCTATGTCACGCCACCAGGCTGAATATGGTACCTTTACGTGAATTAAGGGTGAAGCTGAGAGTGGAGAGGAGCAGAAGTGTTCATCCTGGCATCCTAAACTGAGTAGATGCTACAAATATCCAGAAAGAGTATTTCATATTAGAAGACACTATTGCAGCCTTTAATCCCAGCATTTAGGAGGCAGAGGCAGGCCAGCCTGAGGTCGAGTCCTGCCTGATCTACAGAGCAAGTTCCAGGACAGCTGTGGCTATACAGAGAAACCCTGTCTCAAAAAACCAAAAATAAATAAACAAACAAATAAATAAATAAATAAAAAGAAAGACACTATTGCATCCTTCTCGCAGAGATAAAATAAATGTAATGGACAGTGTGTTTTTAAATGTTATATTCTGTACAAATCCCCTGAATCTAGTGTTTCATATCCCAGTTAACCATGAACAAGGTACTAAATTCCAGTTTGATCATGTATGAAGTTTGAAATAATACGTTATTCACTTGATAGAGATGCATTGTAGGTAAAATGAACCTCGCCTGGTGACGAGCTAAGTATATTGAGTGGACATTGTTGAAGGGATTTTGATTTACTGAGTATTATTTGAATACCACTAAAGCTTTTATTGTAAGCACAAAACTGCTGTAGAGAACAGACGTTCAAACACATGAAATACCAGTTTGCGCGCAAACCTACAAGCAGTATAAGCATTTCTCAGACTTGTTATTGGGCACACAGATCGTATTTCTTTAAACCTGCTTGCAATAACATGTGGAGAACATATGAGCACTTGCTTTGTCTGTAGCAGAGCCATAATGTGGTTCTTGGACATACCCTCGTTCTTCAACTCATACGTTCTCACCCACTCAACAGAGGCAAAGAAAACTGCTTCTCTTTCTTCTCTCTCTCTTTTTTTTCTTAAATGGAAGCATATGATCTGTTTCTGTGAAAGGGCACAGGAGTGAACAACATATGAACTGTCAGATTCTCTGTGGAAGGACACAAAATAGAGAATGAAACATAATCTTAAGGTGCAATATGGTAGGTTTCAAATGTGTCAAAAATTTTTTTTTCAATGTTTTTCTAGAATTTGCAAGATAGCTCAAGGAGTAAGCTGTTTACTTTTCAGGTAGAAAGACCTGAGTTCAATCCCCAGAATGCACTGTTTGTTTGCTTGTTTTTTAAAGACTGGGCATGATGGCATAGGCTTGTCATCTCAATGATGGGAGCAGATATGTATGGATTCCTGGGGCTCACTGTGAGCCAGTCTATCCTGGTCTTGCTAAGCTCCAGGTCTGTGAAAGACCCTGTTGTTTTTTAAAAGTGGATGACTCTTGGCTCCTGATGAACACATCTGAGTTTGTCCTCTGGCCTCTATACCCTCTCATGAACACACGTGCAATTGTGTACACACACACACACACACACACACACACACACACACACACACACACACACACACACACACACACACACACACACACACGTTTTAGAACATAATGAGAAACTTCTGGAGTTTAGGTGCTATGCAATCAGAAAAGTAATGTTTTTCCTGAAAGTTCCATAAAGGAACCCACAAAGAATTCCTTTTAAACTGAACCATTTAAGTGTGATATTCTTTCTATATTAGACAATGTGAGACACAATCTCATAGGAATTTTACCACCTGTAACTGAAGACTAAAAGAAGTACCTCTCATACTGAAAAACAAAACAAATCTAAACAAAAAACAACAATAACAAAAAAATAAACTTCAGGAGTAGGATCTGCACTTGTAGAGCATCCCAGAAACTCAAACTGTAAGGAAAGTAAAAACAGAGCTGTAAAGAGGGTTTAGGAAATAATGTGAGAAAAAAAATCTTTACATGTAGGGAAAGAATTGTATAAGTAGAATGATGAGAATTGCTGTGTAGTTAGCTGAATGCCCTGAGGCATTCAGCCTCCCAACCTGCTATGAAGGTTGCAGTAATTAATCACTGCTCCTGGGTAATGTGACTTCTTTCTCCAAGTTGTAAGAAGTCCTATGGAGGAGGCACAGCCTGGGTATAAAAAGGCTAAAAGCGCATCTTTTAAAATGTACCACCTAGACACTTGGTTTTTGAACATTTTGCATGAGATCTTTAATCTGTAAATTTGTCATTATGAAATCTGTGCTTTCCCCCTATTTATTTAGTTTCTAGTGGCTAAATTCGGAAAGGAAGATAGATGTTAATAGATGATAAATTAAGACAGATTCCTTGAGATGTTTATTGTCTTAAATTACTCTCTTCTGCCATTCTTTAGCAATATTTCAATCATAGAGAAACCAGGATTATATTTCACAGCAAGATTGGTCGATTCAATGGTCAATCCCTTCTTAACATGAAATAGCATACCTTATTCTAGAATTCTGAATATTAATTATGGTAGTAAACCATTGAAGCAAATTCGAATCAATCACATTTTGAGACAGTTTCTTAAGGAAGTCTTTTGAAGGCATTGAACAGTTTCCCCCACTTCTAAATAGTTTCTTTATCACGACCTCTTGGAATGGAACAATGTTAACCACACACAATGAGAGACCAGATATGGGAACTTGCACCTGTAGGTCAGGGGTTCAAATCTGGCCTGGATCAGCTATGATTGAAAATCATTACCAGTGGATGGTTTCATAATGTTCTCAATAAATGAGCCATCACACTGGGTTACACTCTGCCAGCAGTCAAGGGCCCTAGTGACAAATCATGTCACACCAAGCGTGACACACCCTTGATCACATTGGCACTAAGTAACATGTTGGTTGGTTATTAAATTTGCTCAAAATTTACTAAAGAGAAAACCATGCGGCATCATCAATACACAAATAAATAATTGTGTAGTCTTTGTTCATGCAAATGTTTCTTATTTTGGTGAGTACGGACCTGTGAGGCTATACTAGCTTAGTTAGAATTTTATATAACTCATGATATACTTTGATATGTTTCTGGCATCTACTTTTTTGAAATGGAAGTGTTTATATTAATTTATAAATGTATGTCAGTTCGTGCCATGATCTTATTGGAGAGCTGTGTTTTCATTTTTGTATTACATTCTTGTTATAAACAGCTGGAGAAGGAAAGAGAAATAAAATAATTCTATTTTTTTTATTTTTCTCTCATTGCTGCTCCACAGAAAATGCATATTACATTGATGGCCATTTTGTACTGCGTTGTAGGTAAAGTGGATTTCATTGGAAAATAAGAATAAGAGTTATTCTTACATAAAAGTGACACATTGTTGAACTGTGGTATTGTAGGAAGCAGGACCCCTGATAACTTGAGTGGCGCCATTTGTCTCATTTTTAATGACTAAAAAAACCCTTTACTCCCTTTTAAACCAATCTTACAAAGTATATGGTAGATTGTATACCTTTAAAAATACATAAACATACATAAACATAAGCATATATCTTCGTTGGGATTCTGCCACATTCATATCTTGTGCTACTAGTGAAAGAGGATAAAAATTTTGCATTAAACTTATTCAAAAATTAGAGTTGCCAAAACAGATACAGGAAGTATGATGTCTGGGGCCAGGAAATAGAGAAATTTCCACACCCAGGGAATTTTATTTTCTTTAGCAGTGCAAAATACCTGCTGTTGTCTTAGAGATAACATTATTAAGAGTAAAATCTTACAGTGTAACTCACACAAGTCTCAGTAAGTACTTAAAATCAGTTTCAAGGGAGTGAATGACAATCAAGCCCAGATTAATTAATTAATGCCTCCTTTGTTGCAAATATGTTATCTTTGACATGGGGTGCAGAGTTGTCTTCAAAAATCCTTACCTAAGACTTAGGGACATCAGCAACAGTGACAATAACTACATTCAGGCAACTGAACACAGGGCCTTCCATGGTCTTGGTACAAATTTTTGCCCTCTCTCTAAACTACTGGAAATCTCTTTCCACATTTATGAGATGACATATCTTCATGACATGGGGCTGATAGTATGAAAATGTATTACCATACATTAAATTCCTATGGGTCTTCAATAAGATATTGCTGTAAATGTGCTGCTTGCTTTTCTACTTTGTCTTTTCCAATAAGAACTAGAGAATGTGGGGCTGAAGGGATGGCCTGGTGATTAGTAGAGCTTACTGTTCTTTCAGAGGACCTGAGTTTGATTCCCAGAGCACAGTTGCACAGTCCACCACCACCTGTAACGTTGCCACCAAGGGATTCAGTGTCCTCTTCTGTTCTCTGTACACACACACACACACACACACACACACACACACACACACACACTATTAAAACAATATCTTAGAATCTAGGGTTTTGGCTGAATTTCAGTAGGAAGTCCAAATGCAATTCCTTCTATCAGTTCATTCTCTAGAGTTACCACTGAGCTGTTTACTTCCAGTGGCCAACGTCTTCTTTTTCTGTTGGAAGAAAATTAAGGGATAAATAATTTATTTTAGCTCACAGTTGAAGGATATAGTCCCCTGTGGGGCAGTCAAGATGGCAGGAGGTTGAAACAGTTGGTCACATGGCATCTACAGTCAGGAAACAGAGGGACACTTGGCTGTGTTCAGCTTGCTTTCTTATCCTTAGACAGTCCAGGCCCAGCCCTGATAATGGGTATGGCTCAGAAGTGGGTGGCTCTTCCAAAATCAATGAACTGAATAATCAAAATAATCTCCCCCAATCCTGTTTAGGGGCCACCTCCTAGGTGATTGTATATGCAGTCAAGTTGACAATTCATACTAACCATACAGCCAACTTACTATGTCCTTTTGCTGACCACCTTTAAATCTGACCAGTACCTAGACCATGCAAAAAAAGCACTATGACTGGTGAGCAACCATGACTACAAGGTGTCCTTAAAACCACCCTGGATACTACTGGGACAGGTTGGAAGACGCGTGGTAAGTCCCTGCAGCTGAGTTTATCACCTGATCAATATTTACGTAGATAAATGGAAGGTCACTAATTCACAAATCTGCTCTTACCCAGCCATAGCTACACCTATAGCAATTAAAATATGAAGAGGTCATAGATACCGTGGTGAATTTAAACCAGAGGAAGAATCTAGGGACCAAGTTTTGCCATCCATAAAACCCTTCCTCGATAATGTATCCCAAAGAGCTGTCAGAGCTTGACAACTTTCCTGACAGTGGCATATGTATCTCTCATCTAGACTAAATCTCTTGTCCCTCCAGATGATCATACAAGCCTCACAAAACTCAAGGGTCAAAGGTTGAATAATTTACTTCAAATCGCAGAGCCACTGGTTCCAAGTTGTCACTTGAAATCTGAGGTCATGAGGGAGGGGAGAAGCTGAAATCACTTATGCAGAAACCATAAGACTCTACAGAGAGAAAGAGTAAGCTGTAGGCTGAAGGTACCATGCAGGTGTATGCTTCCTCTGTAGGCATTGATTTGCCAGACTGTGTACAATGTGAAATGGTTTGGTGAAATGGTGTTTAGTGTAAAATTACAGGGTGGGGTAGTCTTTGTTTCAATGTCTTTTCCCACAAAGACGTCTTAAATTTACAGGTCTCATACTGGAACACACTTGTTTGTTTGTCGTTATTTATCCTAAGTTTCTTGGTCTATTGAATGCTTGGGAAACCCAGCACTATACTTGCCACTAAACTAGAAGTTCTCAAATAGTGGTTGACATCCAAAATATCCCCCGAGAAATTCTCGCACTAGGAACGAGGAGTCCATCTCAAAATCGTTGTTGCCTTTTACTCATCATTTCCCTCCAGACACCAGAAACAAAATAACAGCGGGGACTTAGGAAAGGAACTGAGCATCTCAAATTTCTAGGAAAACTGCTCCCTGAGAGCAATGGCAGAAACACAAATAAAAATCATTCTAGTTTCTGAAAGCCAAAGTTCTCATACCTGGAGAAATGGACTGCTTGCCAGTTTTTCCTTCGCAAAGGCAAGTGCCATTTTAAGGGGTTAGAACAGAGGTTCTGGAATATTAATTTACTATAGGAAAATTATTCTCAAACTACAGGCACCCTTCCTTGCTCAAAAGTGTAGAAGCGGCAATATTAGAGGCAAAAGCAGAAGATATATGTGCACATATGTTAAAACTGAAATAGAATCTGAATGAGTGCTGTAAGTGGAAGGTGGATTTACAAAATTAGAGACTTGCTTGGAAAAAGGAGAGAGATAAAATTATTTATAAGCTTGTGTTGCAAAATAAGCCATTTGTATTCAGAGCACAGAACAAAATGAACATGATTAAGGTTAAAGTGTCTAGGAGTAAGGATTGGAAATTCAACTGGGGAAACACTTAGAGAATATAAAATATGGGTGTAGGGACAGAAATCTGTTATTCTAAACAGTAATATTCCATTAAGTAAATAAATCACCATTAAATTTTGATGTGATATATAGTCTTGCTATCAAGAGATTTGAAAATGGCTGTTAATAAGGAAATATGCTTAATTTTTAAAAACATGAAAACACCATGAAATACTCACATAAAAATGCGTCTTTAATTTTAACTAGAATTTTTTTTTTTCCTCAGAAGATGAATGGCTAGCACAATGTAAAACTCAACTTTGGCATCTGTTACCTTGTCAGCCTTCAGACCACATCCCCAGGAGGACGACAGAGCTCTGGGGGTCAGATGAGGGTGACAGAAGTGAGAGAAAAAAATGACACACATACTGTTTGTGTGGCCCTAGGGTTCTTAGGCACACAGGAACAGTAATAATTATTTACACCATCGATCTTCAGGGTTTGTTAAATAAATAAACAGAAAGTCAGGTATAATAATAATGAAGGAGGTTTGTCATTATGATTGCACAGCCACACACACACACACACACACACACACACACACCACACACACACACACACACAGAGAGAGAGAGAGAGAGAGAGAGAGAGAGAGAGAGAGAGAGAGAGAGAGAGAGAGAGACTCCTGTTGTACCTTCTCAACACTGAAGGGCCCAGTCACATACACTCACTGTGACTGACAGCAGGTTCATGACTCCATTGGCTTTCTTTCCAAGTTTGTAGAGGTAGTCTATGAGAAAATTTTGAGTTTTGTTAATATTTGATTTTTTTCCTCTCCAGATCCTCATGTTGAACCACAACATTTTAAGAAGATCTTACTGTATAATGAGTTCATTAGGGGCAGTAACTCATGTGGTATGACCGCTAGCCTTATGTGAGGAGATGTGCACACACAAAAGGGTGAGCCAGGACACAGTCTACAAGCTGGCTGGGGCTGGGGGGTGGGGTTGATTATGAATTACCTCTCCTGAAGCTGGAAGTTGTCATTCATGGTCAGGGAAATGAGAACAGAGGCTGAGGAAAAGCCAAATCCACAGACACTTTGATTTTGAACTTCAGGAACTCAGAATTGAGAAAATAAATTTCTGCCTTAACTCACAAAACATCTAGTTGTCTGAAGATAATTGTAAGTTGTCTTATGTGTCATGGTAATCATATTTTTTTAAACAAAATTACAACAGTGGTGTACACCTTTAATCTCAGCACTTGGGAAGCAGAACCAGGCAGATCTCTGAGTTCAAGGCCATCCTGGTCTACAGAGTGAGATCCAGGACAGTCAGAGATACACAGAGGAACCCTGTCTTGAAAAAACAAACAAACAAACAAATGAAAAATTCTTATGTGGAAATGATTAGATATCATTTAGGAATAGACAAACATTTAAAAAAATCTCCTTACTATATATATATATAAACATATGTACATATGTAATATACAGTAATTATATAGAAATCACACATGCTACACATGTATATAAATGTTAATAGTGATATATATTTAAACAATTGATTATTTAATTCAATATTATGCAAATCAGGCAAGTGAAAATAATTGTTTTCATCTTAGAGCAACCCAAAAAACCTGATATAATTACTGATAAATAAATAAGCTTCATTTTACTTGCAAATATCTAATTTTAAACATGTTTGTGCTTACCAGATAGTCTTGATCATTAGCCATTTGACTTAAATTGTATGACAAGGGTAGAGAAGAGGCATGTGAGTGCAAAATAGATGGATTTTACAGACCAGCATGAAGATTATAAAGGGAGGCATCCAGGAAGTGGGACCAGGTCCTGTGCTCAGTGCAGGAGTTGGCTGTTTGAAACCTGGGGCTTATGCAGGGACACTTGGCTCAGCCAGGGAGGAGGTGACTGGACCTGCCTGGACTGAATCTACCAAGTTGATCTCAATCCTCTGGGGAGTCTTTGCGCTGGAGGAGATGGGAATGGGGGGTGAGATGAGGGGAAGGGGGAGGGAGAACAAGGGAATCCGTGGATGATTTATATTGTAAAATAAAATAAAATAAAAAAAGAAAAGAAAAGATCATTTTCCCACCCTTCTAATTTCTCTGACAGGATCACTCTAACAAAAGGCAAATGCTGTATACTTTACATTACAGGGAAGACTTCATAACTGCACTACCTAAAGAAACAGTTTCACTCTGGGGTCGGTGAAAAGACAGAACCATAGAAAACCCTGAAGGACACAATAGGATCTTGACTCATCAACTTTTTAAGACTTCTTGCCTTGGTCACAGGATTTCCCTGGAACTTAAATCATTTATCTTGCTTCACATGAAAGGCAAACTGATGAACTGGACTATAACAATTAACTTTGGGCAAAAGACTGGGCTCTTAATGTGAATGGAATTGTGGGGTTTTGGATATGTAATTCAAAAGGTGTGCTGGCTAGTTTTATATCAACTTAATGGAAGATGTAGTCACTAGAGAAGAGGGAGCCTCAGTTGAACAAATGCCTCTGTAACATCAGGCTATAACATGCAAGCCAATAGGGCATTTGCTTAATTATTGATTGATGGGGGAGGGCACAGCTCATTGTGGGTGGTACTACACCTGGGCTGCTGGTCCTGGGTTCTATAAGAAAGCAAGCTGATCAGGCCATGGAAAGCAAGCCAGTAAGCAGCACTCATTGGCATCAGCTCCCGCTTCCAGTTTCCATCCCTGACTGAATATCTGTTCTGACTTCCCTCAGTGATGAATAGTACTGTGGAAGTGTAAGCCAAATAAACCCTTTCCTCCCCAATTTGCTATTGGTCATGGTGCTTCATCATAGCAAGAGCCGCTGTAACTAAGAAAAAAGGGTACCAGGAATATTCAGAAATACCTATGGCTTTCTCTTGGTGTCAACCACACACATACTGTTTACTAAGAGATGTCTTTAAAATTGCTGTCCAGAGCCATCAGGGCCAGTTCTGCAGGCAAAATGTGCTACTAGAACAAAACAATCCAGGAGGCTTAGAGGGGAGAAGCTTCAATTTAGTGGTTTCATGGAGGTACAGATCCTACTTTTTCTAATGCACTGTATCAAGGCATTATACTATGTAATATGTAGCACCTAAGAATTAGGTAAATAAAAGCCCATAGATACATTTAAATTGCAATAAAAAGAAAAGGATGGCATGGTATTCATCAAACTTACTATAATTATAAGTAAAATTTGATGCATCACTATAATAGGCAGTTCAACACCACAAAGGGTATAGACCAGTGCGTGAGTAGAATTGTTGGGAGATGTCTAGGAAGAAGTTCATCAGTGTGCACCAGAGTTGCATCTGAAGGTAGAGTTTGGGAGTGAGTTTCAATGCATTTTGCTTATTTTTATTGAGGATCACAGAGTTATAAATGACCTTCATTTACAATATCATAATATCCACATGTGTTTTATAATCACAATTATTAGATATATTTACAGGCTAAATAAATTTTAATAAATGCTATTTATTGAGTTGTTTCTTCAGATATCGTTTAAGATTTATTATTAACTACCTAAAACAAATCATCCCTCCATAACTTAGATACCTCTTTAGAATGAGCATATGAAACATTTCTATTGTGATGATATTGAAAAATATTTTTAACAGGATTGAATATTTTCAAAAGATGGATTTGGGAAAAAGAATGCAGACCTTTGAAAAGCAATCATATACTGTAATATAAGATAAGTCATTTCAATTTTCTACATAGTATTCACATAACCTACTAAGTAACATTTTGTTATCACAACAGATTTATGTGATGTGAGTGAGATAATGTATGTAAGATATTTAGCAGTTTCTGTTACTTGCTAGACATGGATAACTTATTATTGTTGATATTCATCTATCTAAGATATATTAGTAAGTTCTACACTGCTTTGTTTCCCAGAGAAGTACTGTGCTCTTTCTAATTTTCATTCCTTTGATATAGGATTAGATTTGTTGCTGAGAATACTTAAGAGATATTGAGTTCAGAAAATAGAATTCAAGTAGCCTGAATTATGCAGGTGTTCCTAAGCATTGTTTATCATCTGCTTTTATTGCTACCCCTATAACTGATTGTTTTGTTTCTCTGTTGTTATTTCTAGAAAGGCTGGAATTACACTTAAGCAAAGAATATCCTATAGTTTTAAATGGGAATTCAACCTCATGTTTTGGAGAAAATGTGATAAAAATAATGATCTAAGGACTTTCAGATTTAGTGTCTTTATTTTCTGTAAAAACAATTCTAAATGGGTGAATGGCATAGATATCAGCAAATAAATTACACAGGGAGAGATGTTGCAAAGAGAAAATGTAAAAATGTGACTATTGTGGATTTTATTCATGGAATAAAAATTCTTGCATCGTATTGATTCAGGAAATATTTATATAAAGAGGTTAGTATACAAAGGTAAATGAATTTTGTGAAAATACAGCCTGAATGTGATTGTAAACCATATCATGAATTAGGAATATCATTCAACCCAGGTAGCTTGACAAGGGTATTTTTAAAGTCATAGACATAGTATATATGAGAATCCATGAATATTCAAACTTGCTATATTCTCTTGGAACCTGTTTGTGAAGTTGACCGTCATCCTGTTTCCCATCACTTTTAGTTTCTAAATGCATAGATCCATTTCATCACTTTTTGGTATCAGTTATTTTTCCGTTGCTGTGATGAGACACTGTAACCATTTATGAAAGATGATTTATGAAAAAAAGCATTTGATTTGGAGCTTATAGTTCCAGAGGGTTAGAAAGGTCCATGACCATCATGGCAGGGAGCATGGCAGCAAGCAGGCAGGCAGGCACAGCAGTTGAGCAACAGCTCAAAACTTACATCCTTATTGGCAAGTAGGAGACAAAGACCAAACTGGGAATGACTTGAGCATTTGAAACCTCAAAGTCTGCCTCCAGTGTCATATCTCCTCCAATAAGGTCACACCTCACCCAACATGGCCACACCTCCTAATCCTTCCCAAAACAATTCCTCCAATAACTAGGGATCAAGCATTCAAGCATATAAGCTTATGGGGTCCATTCTCATTCAATCCACCACAGGAGTAAGATCTCATTAACTGAGTCCGTTACTGAATGAGGGAGCTCTGTTCTTCAATAAGCCAGAGCAAATACTGAAACACCTATGTTTTGGTAAAAGTTTTAATTTAGAATAGTTTTAGACGTACAGAAAAATTCAACAGAAAGTATAGAGCATTTCTACATCATTTCCCTTGCTATTAACATCTTTCAATGTTGTCCATTTTACTTTTGATGAATCAACTGATTCATTATTAATATTAAGTGAAACCTACACTATTCAGAGTTTCCTGGTTTATAACCTAATTCCATTTAACTGTTTTGGAGTAATGTCCAGTATACAAAATTATATTTAGTCATAGTATTTTTTAGACCCCTGATGACCGAGCTGTTTTCTCAGACTATCTCCACTTTGGATAATCTTAAAAGTGTTGAAGAGAATCAGTCTGTAATTGTTTTGCAAGATTTTCATCAATCTGAGTTTATCTCTTTTATTCTTATAACTCATAACTTCTTATATTCTTAAAACTCATGATTTGAGAAGGGTTGTGTACTTAGGGGAGGAAAGAGGAAGACCATTGAGGGAATGGTGCTTCATTATTTGAAAGATCTCTGTTCTCAGTGTGACTTCTCACTGTGGCTGCTGACTTTGTAAAGGTCCTTTCCTTTCACCGCCTTTCACACAAGAAGGGAGTCACATGCTGACTCATGGTGGGTAGGGAATGTACACACATGACAGGGGATTTTACTTCAAGGAAAGTTTGTATCTATATGCATTTGTGTATTCATTTATTTGTATTGGTATTGCATTAATAATTATTTTCCATAATATATTGCAATGCAATAATTTACTATATGCTGTACAGTTGTTCTAATTACCTGATTTGAGATAGCTTTTCTTTTCTCATGATTTGTTCCCTGGTATGTATATATGTATGTGTGTGTTTTGATACTTCTTAATTTGCTTTAAATGCTCCAGCCCCATGCTAGCCTAAATTTCCCACCCCAGTCCTACCACTAAATATTTCCCTAGTAGAGAAATGGTACTAGAAATATCTGAATGTTTCTACACACTTTAATGCGAACATATTTTTAGGCTTTATGAGGTTATCTAAAAATATTCAAATCACATATAGAAAAATTAGTGTATTTTGTTTTATATATTTATATATAAATTTATATATATTTACTTAATTGAGCTACATTATATTCCTTATTATTACATTACATTATATTATTTTTAAATATATTGGACTAAATACAGAAAATTAATGCATTTCCAAATTTACTTATTAGATTCATCAGAATTATTGAGCATCCTCCAAATTAATCCATTCATACAGCTGATTTATGGTCATTCTAGCTGAAAAAATAACCTAGACTGAAAGTAACAAGTGCTATAAGGGAATGCATCTTCTGCTAGGTAATATTTTTAATTTTTTTTAAAAAAGATTTTTTTATTTTTATGTGCATTAATATTTTGCCTGCATGTATGTCTGTGAGGGTGCCAGATTCTCTGGAACTGGACTTACAGACAGTTGTGAGCTGCCATGTTGGTGCTGGGAATTGAACCTGAGTCCTTTGGAAGAGCAGCCAGTGCTCTAAACACTGAGCCATCTCTCCAGGTCACATTTTTTTAATCTTAATGAAACTGAAGACTAAAATGAATATGACTGTTGCTTTGAGTATTAACCACTCATCCTTTAAACTCAAAGCTGAATAATTTAAGAAACACAAGTACACTTGACCATAACTACACAGAGAGATAATTCTGTATGAGCATTACCTTAATGCAAACTTGGAAATGGATCACCAAAGAAGGTAACTGTCAGTTATGACAGAGTTTTCCTATTTATTATATAAAAGAACATATTTATCTACAGTGCAAGCTGACTTCGTGGTGAAAGTAAATTAAGTGGGTCTTAGGAAACATTTTAAATTTTCTGTGTGCTTCTACAGTAACTGAAAGCCACTTAGAGTAAGTACAGATTTTTATTAAGAACAATAATGTGTGTGACTCCCCTATGCAGAAGATTAAATAAAACACTTTATATCCAATTATTCTATTGCAAAAGAAATATTATGTACTATTGCATTAAAATAAATTATAGAAAACATTTTTTAAAAAAAAAATTTTACCTAAAAAGCAGTACGAGAATTCATAGTTGTATTATTATTGGAGTTTGGGAATTGAGCCAAGAGCCTCAATGAGATGCAGCACACACAGCTGTTCTTCCATAGCCTCTTTTCAAGGGGTAGAAATGCCTACGGCCCTTCCTGAGCCATGGCTCTCATACCCATTTTAAGTGAGAATGTGTACTTGCTGGCCAAAGTTGCCAGGTCTACAAATTTGGAAACTGAGGTATACACCATTTGATAAAAGTTAGCACAACTATTGTGTTTTTTTAAAATTTAATTTAATTTTATAATATAATTTAATTCTACACATCAGCCACGGATTCCCTTGTTCTCCCCCCTCCTGCCCCCTTCCCCTTTCCCCCAGCCTACCCTCCATTTCCATCTCCTCCAGGGCAAAGACTCTCCTGAGGATTGAGATCAACCTGGTAGACTCAGTCCAGGTAGGCCCAGTCCCCTCCTCCCAGGCTGAGCCAAGCATCCCTGCATAAGCCCCAGGTTTCAAACAGCCAACTCATGCAATGATCACAGGACCCAGTCCCACTGCCTGGATGCCTCCCAAACAGATCAAGCCAATCAACTGTCTCACCTATTCAGAGGGCCTGATCCAGTTGGGGGCTCCTCAGCCATTGGTTCATAGTTCATGTGTTTCCATTCATTTGGCTATTTGTCCATGTGCTTTATCCAACCTTGGTCTCAACAATTCTCGCTCATACAATCCCTCCTCTTTCTCACCAATTGGACTCCTGGAGCTCCACCCAGAGCCTAGCTGTGGATCTCTGCATACAGTTCCCTCAGTCATTGGATGGGGTTTCTACCACGACAATTAGGGTGTTTGGCCATCCTATCACCAGAGTAGGTTAGTTCTCAACCATTGCCAGCAGTCTAATGGGGGACATTGTAGCAGGAATCTTAAAAGTTCTTATTAATAAAATCAAACCCGAGGCAAGTTATTGGGGTCCATGCTGGTAGATCAGAGAGACAGAACAAGCCACAGCTATCTCACCTCACCAGTTCCTCAGCTGGTCCTGTTTCCTCAGACTGGAAGCTTCTGTGTCCTCATCCCAATGCCTCTAGTTTCTGGTCCTCAGGTCTTATATATCTTTCTGCTTTCTACCACCACTCCATGGGATTAAAGGCTGGCTTTCTGGGATTAAAGGCGTGTGTCACCATGCTTGGCTATTTCCAATGTGGCCTTGAACTCACAGAGATCCAGAGGGATTTCTATCTCTGGAATGCTAGGATTAAAGGTGTGTGCTATCACTGCCTAACTAGTGGCTTTTCTGTTTTCTGACCCCAGATAAGTTTATTAAGGTACACGATATTTTGTGGAACACAATATCACCACAGGACATCATTGTGGATTTCTGTGGGCCTCTCTAGCACTTTGCTTCTTCCTATTCAATGTGGTCTTCATTTACCATGGTCTCCTATCCCTTGTTCTCCCTCTCTGTTCTTGATCCAGCTGGGATCTCCAGCTCCCCCAAGCTCTCTTTCCCTTGTGTTTCCTCGTTAGACAAGCACATATTAGTGCAGTAACTTAGAAATGCTGAAACTCATACTAGTAACTTAATGGCACACCTGAAAGCTCTTGAACAAAAAGAAAAAAAATACCCAAAATGACTAGATGGCAAGGAATAATGAAACGAAGGGATGCAATCAGTAAGATAAAAACAAACAGCCCAGTACAGAGAATCAATAAAATAAGGAGTTGGTTCTTGAGAAAATTGATAAGATTGACAAACCCTTAGCCAAATTAACTAAAAGGCAGAAAGAATATCCAAATTTACAAAATTGGAGATAAAAGGGGGTGGGGGAAATAAGAACAATGAGGAAATCCAGAGAATCATGAGGATATACTTTAAAAACCTGTACTCCACCAAATAGCAAAATAAAAACTAGAAAGTTTTCTTGATACATATCAGTTACCAAAATTAAATCAAAGTGAAATAAGCAATTTCAACAGATCTATAACCTTTAGTTAAAATACGCAAAAGAAGAAACTCAAATGGCCGAGAAAGACTCAACTCATGGAAATGTTCAACATCCTTAGTTATCAGGGAAATGCAAATCAAAACTTCTTTGGGATTTCATCCTATACCTGTCAAAATGGCTAAAATTGATAAAGCAATGCTTTTAGTGGCCAGGATGTGGAGAAAGAAGTCCATTCCTCCATTGGTAGAAGTGCAAACTTGTACAGCCACTGTGGAAATCAGTGTGGCTTCATGAGGACGACATAAATCTACCTACCTCAATATCCAGCTGTACCACTCATGGGCATATACTCAAAGGATACTTCATTCTACCATAGAGACACTTGCTTAACCACATCCATTGCTCCTCTATTCATAATCGCCAGAAACTGGAAACAACCCAGATATTCCTCAATATAAAAATAGATAAAGAAAATGTGTTACATTTACACAATGGAGTATTACTCAGCTGCTAAAAAATGAATTCATAAAATTTACAGGTAAATGAATGGAACTAGAAAAAAAACATGCTGAATGAGGCAATCAGACCCAGAAAGACAAATATGGTATGTGTTAGCCTATATGTAACACAGTGTGTCTTCCAGAAGAAACGTACCCATTTTTAATCATTTCTGTTTATCATCATTATTAGATAATTAGTTCCAATTAATGTTACAAAAAGAAAAGTGAATATTGTTTTATCTTTTTATATGATTATACAATTCCCAATGAGAGCATTTTATAGTCCAAGCTTCTAAGACTCTCCCATGGTTTCTTTTCTCCATGAGATGGAACCCATAACTGACACTGCTTGGTTGATCAAGAAACGGAGACTAGATAGCTCAGAGACCTGGGATAAAATGAAATACTTCTGGTTTAAACAAAGTATCAATAAAATGACTCCTAATGATATTATGCTATATATACTCATAGATCAGTCTTGCTCAGCTATCATTAGAGAAGCTTTCTCCTGCAGCAGATGGGAAAAAAATAGGAGACCCACAGTCAAACAAGCTGCATAGCGTGAGGAGACCTTGGAATTCCTAGTTCTAAATGGGATGTCTCCATCAAATACCTTGCCTCTGGGCTCATCGAACTCTGCAGAAGAAGAGGCAAAAAGATTTTAAGAGCCAGAGGGGATGGAGGACACTAAGAACAAAAAGGCCCTCTAAATCAACATGACTATTGCACATATGATCTCACAGAGACTGAGGCAGCATGCATATAACCTGCATAGATCTGTACCAGATGGAGTCTCAGAGCTGAAAAAAGTGGACACATGCCTACATCCCTGACCCAGAAGCTTTCTCCAATTGATAACCACTTTCAAATGAAAATTTAGTGTTCTTCAAGGGAGTGTCACTGGAGAAACAAACTATTTTTAAGGGTACACTACATACCCAGCAGTAGATGGCCAACAGAAAGCCAGAACATAAACTCAAAGCCATATTTGGTGGTTCCTTGTCCCATAATGTCATGTCATGGCTATTTTATTTTAAATTTTATCTTATTTTTAAATTTAAATTTAATTTAATATTATTTTATTTATAATACATATATCCTTTTATTTTACCCTCTAGGTCAATTATGTGTATATTATGGCTTCATGCCAGGGTCCTGCCTCAGTGGGGTTCAGGGAAAAGGGTGTTGGCAGAAAGAATCTAACCACCATATGAGTTTCACACAAGTGGAGGCCCCAAATAGCTCGAGCTGTCTTTATTTATACTTCAGAAACAAACATGTTTTTCCCACCCTATCGCATTAACCTCAGGCAGAAACAGTCATGTGTTTCTCAACCTTTAAATTAAAACAACTTTTAAACCAAAACCAACCATTTTGCTAGTATAGGTAAATATGGAGCCAGGCACACCCTGTCCTTACAAAGTTAAAAGGTGATAGATATGGGCACACATTCTTAAGAGCAATATCATTCAGAACTTAACAAAGCATATTTATAGAAATAAGGGTGATTTACTGTAGGCTGCTTTTATACAGTTAGCTCGTATTTATCTGTCCCCTTGTTCTATAATAGCATACCTAAGCTTCTCTATAAAGGTGAACTTTGATAAGACACCTTTTCCATCATGCCACACTGTTCTTAATGTGTCGTGTTCCTGCCCCCCCAAAATTGGGAGACATAGTTAATGTCCCCTGTGCTGCTTTCTTATATATGCTCATTGACTTTTATTGCCTCTGATGCTGTCAGCACTGAATCAGAAAAGTTCCCAGGGTTTGGAGTAACAGCTGGTATTTCCAGATAAGAAACCTAAGATGCATCAGTTTCCAAAGACTTTTAGGGGAAAATATTTGAGAAAAAAAGGGGGTTTCTGGGAATGATTACATCTACCCCATGCATGACCAACAAAGTGAAACTAAAAAACACCAAGAGAATCATCAACATTATGAGAGAGAAGAGAGTATGAGACCACATGGCCCTAGCAGTATTCTGTGCTGACCCAAGATCCACTGGTCCTTTCTGAGTGAGAGAACATTTCCATGGGTCTTGCCTTGTGGAGACCCATTGGACAAGTATTCATATGCTGATCTGAAACCAGGGCACAGGGCTCCCAACAACTTCCAGTTCAATGTTTTTATGGGATTCTTGAGTTTGTGAATGAGTGGATGTCTGCATCTTTATCTGTTTCTTGTGCCTTTTCTTAGGTTCTTTTCCTACCATTTTTTTTTTCCTATTACAATGTACTAGTTTTTGCTTTATCTTAATATATTTTATTTTATTTCATTTAATTATTACCCCTTAGTAGCCTGCTTGTTTTCTAATGAGAAACAGAAAGGATGTGGATCCAGATGGGAGAGGATGGGGAGGAACTGAGAGGAATGGAGGGAGGGGAAACAGCAATCAGGATATATTGTTTGAGAAAAAAATTATTTTCAATAATAGGGGGAAAAGAATAAGCAGGGAAAAAAAGAAATACAGTATCGTATAAACAGTTTTTAGGGAAGAAATGAAATGAAGTCAACAGAGAGCTAATCAAAGAATGTTGCACAAAGGGGAACACAGAATATCTCAAGGGTATCAGGGAGGGAACACACAATGGCCTTGGGACCGTTATCTCTAGTCTCTTCAAGAAGGAAAACCAAGTTTCCTGGAACTGAAACCTTAGCTCCTTCAAGTCCTTGGCACCGGTCCCAGACAGGATCCTGCCATATCTGCCCCTGGGCAAGGACACAGAACTAGGTTTCCTTTGTCCTTTCATCAGGGCCTCTGAGAAAGCCTTGGATCAGCCTGGCTCCCATCAATGAACAACACTGGAAGATAGGATTGTGTTTCCTCTGGAGAAATGGGAAGGTTTGGGGAGCTTTGGAGGATTAAGCATCTTCCTCAAGAGGAAGGGAAACACACTGCCTCTTGCTCACATGGACATCCTATTTCTCTAGGCTTAGAGAGTTCCCACAAATGGCACTTGCAGGTCTGTCTGCCCTGTCCTTCAGTGAACTCCTTGTTGAGAGTTGGGCTCACAGAATTGACCCCAGTGCTAATATTGATTTCTGCTCCTGTCACAAATGCAAGTCATCCTTTCTCTGTCACCTGGGAGACAAGGCTACTTGACAGCATCTAGAAAATTTATCAGACTAACTTTTTACATTGCACATATAGGAAATTTAAAATCTTAACCATTCCTGACAGGAGACTACTGGGTTTCCATTCCCCATTGTTTATAGTTATCAGGCCAAAGGAGTTTATTTTCTATTTACTATTTGATTCATGTGATGTTTATCCATTGTTTACTTTGTTCATCAATATTCTTATATTGTATTATAGTTGCCTGTAATTTGCAGCTTATATTGTGAAAAACAATTGTGTTTTTAGTTCTTTTTCCTTCTATTTCTTTTACACATATTATGTTTTGGACACTGAGTAATACAAATAATCAGTTGTATACAATAGTGGACCTATCCTCATTCAAAATCTAGACTACTTCACAGAATTGGAAAGGTGTCTCTTCTGCTACACATATAAATTTCATAAAATCTGGGCTATCACATCTCTCATACTTTCTCATTTTGATCCTAATGGCTAGAAGCTATGCATCTTTTATAATGCAGCTTTACTGGGGGGTATAATTGATATAGAGCAATTAATATACACATTTAATACATTTACTTTAATGAGTTGCAACATATGCAAACAATCATGATGTAATCAGTGCAATCAGGGTACTAAATATGTCCTTCACTTTCAAAATTCTCTTCAAGTTCTTCTTTGTTATTTTTGTAGTGGAACAAAATGTAACACAAAATCTACTCTCCTAATCATTTTGAAGAGTACAGTGTGGTAGCCATGGTATTTTACAATGGTCTCCAAGAACTTCATTATCTTGCATAATTGGAACTTATAACCTTTGAAACCAACCTCCAAACCCTCTCTCCCCAAACCCTCTTCACAGCTTCTAGAAACTCCCATACCACTCTGTGTGTGAATTTTTAATATACGTGGAATCTTGCATTACTTGACCTGCTGAGACTGGTTTATTTCACTTAAACTAATGCATTTCAGCTACATCCATATTATCTCAGATGACAGGATTTCCTTCTTAAGTGCTTAATGTTAGGCATCTTCAACTAAATTGGTGTCAAAACCTGAAATATTATTAACAAAGTACTTTAGGCACTAAATATGTGCTGGACAGTTACACAATACAGTTTACATCATTTTCATTATTTGATCATATTATAGCTTCTTGTGTTTTCAGTATTTTTCCTAATTTTAATGATGAAAACCCAGAGGCTTTGGAATGTTTAATACTTTACTCAATATAGGGTCACAAACTCCAGAAATAAAAGAGCTCAGATTTGGAAATTAGATCTCTCTCTGTCTCTCTGTCTCTCTGTCTCTCTGTCTCTCTCTCTCTCTCTGTCTCTCTCTCTCTCTCTCTCTGTGTGTGTGTGTGTGTGTGTGTGGTGTGTGTGTTCACAAGTGCATGAGGGTGTATGTGCATATTCTTCCAGAGGCCAGAAGTTGATGGCTGCTGTCTTCCTCTGTTGTTCTTTATACTCATGTTTTGAGACACAGTCTCAGCAATTATTTATGTATAGATAGGCTGCCTGGTCTCCAGTGATTTACCTGTCTCCATCTCTAATTCCTTGCCACCCTAGGGTTTCAGATGTGTATCACTATGTATGGCTTCTTAACATACATTCTTGATATCTGAACCAGAGTCCGCATGTTTTCATGGCAGGCATTTTTACTAAGTTAGTCAACTTTCTAACCTCACACTCAGATATTGCCATGACTGTAATTTTCATATTTCTATAAACCTTCTAATGCTACTATAGTTTATATTAAAGCCATTAAGGCAATTTCACTCAACCGAGGAATATAGACTAGTCTATATATTGTAAAGGGTTCTTTAGAGGAAAATAACTTGTTGAATTAATGTATAGTATAAAGGAGCTTTGTTAGATTGTCTTACATGATATAGGCTAGGTAGTATAACAATGGATATCTGCACACTGGAGAAGCTGAAACCTCAGTAACTACCCAGTTCACAATGTTGGAAGCCTTAGCGGTCTCAATCTGGCATTTAAGGCCTGAAGGATTCCTGGGGAACTGATGGTCTTGAGTCAAAACTGGAAAAACTGTGGCTGATGTCAGTGAGGGCTGGCAGCTGCAGAGCCAGCAACTGAATAGATGAACTTACCAGCATCAAGAAGAAATGTCTAGGCATAATTGAGACAAGAGAATATTTCACAAGTGTTTTTTAATAGACCAGGACCTCTTATGTGATAATAGAGATTATGTTCCTTAACTATTAACTATTTTTTTATCAGTGATCAGAATACTGTATATGATATATAGACACTCCTCGAAGACAACCTAGGAAGGCTGGAATCTTAAGTGAACAGTGCAGGACAGGCGACACAGTGGACAGTGGAGGTCTAGATGCACTCATTTCCTGACACCAGATTCTGTCCCTCCTCTCTCATTGTGTTTATAATAATCACACCACTCATCTTCAGATCCCAAGTCTCTTCCTTCAAAAGGATTCCTAAATCCATAGTATGACCTCATGCAAACTAGGTATGTTTATTCTTTACCATTCAGAGTCACACCCTAAATCTCCTTAGAGGTTCTGGGACATGCCTAACCCTGCCAAAGGGCCTATATGTTCCTTTTCTTTGGACTGAGAATGTTCCTCTTTTCTGTGACAGCTAATTACTCACTTGCAATTCATGTTTGGAATAGGAACCAACGTGCACTGTCTCCTTGAAAGTTCCCTATTTATTTTATTGCCCAAAGCCTAAAATGCTGCTCAAATTTTGATATAATGCCCTTCCCTGCAAATAGAGAACGATATACCATATTTACAGACCTGGGCAAGCTAATTAATTTGCCTGTTGGAAAACAAATAGTGAGTGACATGGTCAGGTTTCACATCAGAGCTGTTAGGTTGGAATTAGCATTTGATGAGAGAGTTTATGGCTGACGCTCTGTCTTCTCAGTCAATTTCTTACCCAGGAGAGTAACGTGTACATACCAAGTTCTTGCAGAGGTTGTAGTTAAAGGAGCGACTGGTGTTCATAGGAGGGGAGGAACACTTATTGCTGACAAAAAGAATAAAATGGAAGACGTATCAGAAATGGTGTTGCTTGGAGCAGGACCTCAAGTTTTATAGTATAAGAAGAGGTAAGGTAGTTTCCCTGGTTCCGGTACCAATGTGATTAAGCAGTCAGTATGAGAGAGGTTTTTAGGGTAGCTTATGTCATATGTTAATGTGAGGAAAAAGGGTGGGATCAAGTCAGGTATTCTGGCCATAGAATTTCCAAGCCATTCAGAGATATTTTTCAACAAAGAGCAATTGTATGTGGGGAATGGTGTGGGTAGAGTGGGTGCTGAAGAGGAAAAAGAGATGATCCAATTTGTATTTTCAGGAAACTCCCTCAAATCATTGTGAAGGTCAGATTAGAGAAGATTCTGCTTGTGGGCAAAGACCCCAGAGAGGAATTCTTCTGAAATAGAGCAGTCAGTCATTGTGACAAACAGAAAAGACAATATTGCTGAATTAGAATTGAGAAGATTTAGTGCCCTGGCAGTGATAGAGACAAACAAGTAATAACAAGGAAATAAGCCAAAGTTTTATTTATTTAAAGCCTAGAATTACCTGGAGATATCCATGAAGTTGAGATATAATTGAAACCCACATGTTATGAAACATTTCAAGATAGCCACATTCAGGGTGAAATATGAAGCCAACTGGAAAGACAATAGGAACCTATCCGTGAGGCAAAAGATTCCACTGGAGACTGACCAAACAGTTGGAGCATACAGCACATACTTTGTCAGCATCATTATTGGTCACTCATGTTGTGGAAAGAGCATGAACTCTCCCTTCCAGCTTGAATATTTAATAGCTATGACTCTTAAATACATGTAACTTAAAACCTTGATTTATCAAGATGACTGCCATTGAAAAGGAACAATCTTCCCACCAGTTTGTTTCACATGCTTTTTGTGTATTGTGGGATTTAAAGTTTTAGTTAATTGAAAACAAAAACTAACCAACACAAAACCAAAACCAACCAAACAAAACCACAGTTTTTCAAAGCCGCCTTTTTACTGTTTAATGGTAAGTGGACCTGAAAGAGGAAGCTGAATCTTTTTAGTTCTCTGAGTGGAGAGTATGATAATGCTGGTGTCAGAGACTGTGGGATAACCTACCTTTTAGCCCAACTCAGAAATCTAATGCCGCTTCTAAGTTTTTCTTTGCTAGCATTTACTAAGCACATGGTAGGGAGCCTGTCCTAATTCTTGAGACCAAAATTAGCCCATCGAACATCAATCTTCCTACGGATATGAAGCTTCTTTATGTGCTAAGAGTAAGATAGACTTTGAATCTTCATGTGTTTTCTTATCTTTTCTAAAAGATAATGGACTAACTTACAGAGCTGACAATTATTCCATCCTACTGATCGTTATGCTGTATGAGCTTCAAATAACCACAGCATCCCTCAGACATAGACTTAAATATTGTGAGTGCTGCTGGATGCTGGAATACAGGGGCAGCAAAGTTATGGTAGACAAATTCTCCAGAATGTTTCTGAATTTACTGAACTTAAATGTTTACATTTAAAAATAAGTTCACTTTTATGGCTGCAGTCGGGAAATCGTAGAGGTCTTCTTCCTAGTTACCTTTCTATTGCTGTGATAAACACCATGACCAGAAGCAACTTGGGCAGGAA
Source organism: Peromyscus leucopus (assembly GCF_004664715.2). Classification (NCBI taxonomy): domain Eukaryota; kingdom Metazoa; phylum Chordata; class Mammalia; order Rodentia; family Cricetidae; genus Peromyscus; species Peromyscus leucopus. The sequence continues at coordinate 24,631,464 of NC_051073.1, read as the reverse complement.
AGGGTTAATATCATTTAACAGCTTATAGTCCCTCATAGATCAGTAGAAGGTAGGGACAAAATTCAAGGCAGGAACCTAGAAGCAGGAATTGAAGGTGAGGCCACAGAAGAATGCTGCCTACTAGCTTGGTCCCCATGGCTTGCTCAGCCTCCTTTCCTATGCTACTTAGGACCATGGGTGGTACTTCCCCCAGTAGATTCTGCTCTTCCACATTAATCATCCATCAAGTAAATGCACCCCCCCAGCTCTTACTCACCTAAAGACCAATCTGATGGGGGCATTTTTTGTTTGTTTAAATTCAGGTTCTCCCCAGATGATCCAGAACTATGTCAAATTCATTAAAAATAAACTAACCAGGATTGCCATCACAAGGCAGAGTCCTCAGGAGTTGAATGGGGTACTGCAGAAATAGGAAAGTGGCAGCTAGATATTCAGTATTACTAAGCTTGTCCCCACTCATGAGTAATGTCCTTGCGACTCTAAGAGAATAATGCCTATGTAATCTTATAGTTCACTGGCTATGTCTCATAAAAAAATCTCTTTATTATATACTTAATGCTTCATAGATTTTCCCATGTTTTTCTTTGACAGTCTCGATTGATCTTTCCATCAATCCCGAGAGGCAAAAGGTCAGGAATTGTCTCCCTTTGATAAAAAAAAAAAAAAAAAGGAAACTGAGGTTTAGTTATTTCATGTCATTAAGCATTGGTAATACATGTAGATGAGGAGCATGATTCTAGATTCTGGACTTGTAATCATTCCTGCAGAAGACATTTTATTTTTATTTTTGAAGAGTCAAAGAAGCAATGCCTGAGCTCAACAACCTCCTACCAAACTCTGCTGGGCGCAAGCTTTTCCTCCAAGCATGTCAGTCAAGCATGTGGCGAGGAAGAAGTGGAGAAAGAGGACAGGCAGGCTCCTATTCTTTGCTCTGTGGATATGCCCTGAGTTAACCTCATATAGAGTCTGGAATGACTTTTGTTCATGAAAAAAAAAAAATCTGAAAAAAGAGATCTTAAACACAAAATTTCAGAAAATCCTAAGGCAAAAAACATTATTGTTTTTTGCTTTGCTAGTGCAGATGAAATCAATACATCTATTAACTCTGAAGGGTAAAAGAGACAGACTCCGAAAACAGAAACCAAGGCTGCTTGGAAAAAGAACAGGAAGGAAAGGCCAAAAAGAAATGAACAGGAGCTAATATTGAATCCAGGAGAAATCATAACTTTGGGGAGGGGAGGGGACATAACTGGAAGTTCCCACAGGAAATCAAATCCCTGTTCTCCTAGCTGGCATGAGACTTTCACCCTTGCTATATTTTATATTCCTTGAGGGCTCCCTTGGCCTAATGCCCTATGACCTTCCATCTAACAAAACAGAAGTCAAACAATTTCCTTTGGTATTGAGAAGGAAGCAATAAGAGGTGGGGGGTCTGGTGCAGGGTGTCCCCCAGCAGAAGGAAGTTCCACTCAACTTCTGTGCCCAGGAAGGTGATGTGAGGGCATGAGGCTCACAGTGGCTTGATTGTCCCTCACTTTTGAGAACACTAGCCTTTAGTTTCACGCCCTCGGCTCTCTGGAAATACAGCACTCATTCCAATAAGATAGGAGGTTATCGCAAACAAAGTCCCAACTTTTCTGGTCTGAACTTAAAGTTATTTTCTGTTTCTAGAGAGAAACAATCCAATTCTTTGCAGGCAAACATTTCTTTTAGGGACATCCAGCAAGAAGGAGGGGCAGTAAGTGTTAGAGATGAAGCTCCAGGACCTTGATGCTTGTTCTGTAGGAGAAGGACACTAACATCTGCAGGCCTCCCCCAGGCAACAGATTAAAATAAAGCTTTGGGGATGCGCAGTCCCTAGGATACAGAACTCCTTCACTCACATCTTTGCAGTTTGTATCTCCTTGCCTTGGGGGACAAATAGCTTGACAATCTTTAGTGACCTCTGATGACTTTATAAGCCAGTATGGCAATACCAACAAATATTGCTCTAAATCATTAATTGAAAAAATATGATCATATTGCATTCTAACAGGTAAACGTGAATAACATAAATTATTTAACACTCAACCAAAGTATTTCTAACAACGCACCTATGAGACTGGAGACACTGCAGCTAAACAGAAACAAAATAGAATGTTTCTCTATTTTCATGTGCTGCTGTTCTAGAAATGTGGCTAGATGTACAGAAATACATTTAGTAAAGGACCATATATGATATGTACTGTGATTACCATTGAAACAATCTGTCATAGTGTAGGTCAGAACATGAATTCTGGATAGTGACATTTATAGCCATTTTGAGATTTTAATTATGGATGAATCTTTTATGAAATTTTAGATAAAGTAGAAAACTGGGACCAATATCAGGAAAACAACAGCAGCCATGAAGGAAGAAGGCAAGTTAGATAGATAGATGAATGTGGCCAGAACTTAGGGCAGGTGAGGCTAAAGGTATGGGAAGAAGGCTGAGAAATTTGTGTCGGGGGGTCCCATAATAATGAGCTTTCAACTTGAAGCTAAGCAATTGACGTTTATTCTAAACAAGAAGAAGTGAATGTCTTACAACACAGGATTGGCAACAAGTCTAGCAATAGTGTGTAGTGTTGATTGGAAAGAGAAATCAATAAGGCAGCCATCAGAATACAGAGGAGCAAAGTTAAGGGGTCAATATTAAGTAGTGGAAATAGAAAATCGAAATGATTCTATACAAGGGACAATTGAAACCCTCAAAGATCCTTATAAACAAATATAAGCACATTTACTAGGACATGGTGACGTAAGTACATAGGACAAAGTTGTGAGCAATGAAGATACATTCCAGGGAAGGGAAATGGGATGATAACTCACCATTTGATAACCCATTCCAAAGCCTCCTTAGGCTGTGTGTACATATGCAAGCCTGATGGGATATGTGTGGAAAATGACTAAATTAATTTCCCCTCAAACTCATCCACATCTCTGAGACTCGATGTTCACAAACGTAAACCTAACCTTGACAAAATGATATCTGAAGTTTGAATTTCCTGTTTAGCTCCCTTGTATGCAAAAGAGAATCTTTTCACATAAAATATTTTCCTTAAGGGTACAGAATTAGGGGATATTTAATAGGATAATTGCCACTAAAAACAGCAGCGTTTTGAGATATGTGCTTCTGATATTTGAGTTGTCTCTTGTGTCTATAATTCAGAAGCAGAAAGGTTTGCACACACTTCCAAGTGTTAGTGAAACAAGGCTCAGGTTCATTTTTATATTTCAAATTTTGGTGCTCCATTTTATGATCAAGCATATTTTATGAAAAGCACTATCCTTAGAATCAATACTGTGTTTACAACATTAATTGAATACATAATGAAAGCAACCATTAAATAAAGTAATAGATTAAGCAATTTATAAATAACCATCTTAAAGCTGTAGGTGAGTAATTGATTATGGCATAAATCACTCTTTCCCTTTGAAAATACTCTATGTCCTCTAAAAATAATTACAGTTCTCACAAATCCAGAAATAATAATAATACATGCCTGTCAAGATATTTATTAATCATAAATCTCAACAAGTGTGTTAGAATGCAAATGACTAAATCATCCAGGTTCTATCAACCTTCTGATCTACGACCCTATCTCCTACTCCTGAGGAGTATCTATTGCATCAGGAATTTTATAATAATTCAATTTAATACAAGTAAAATAAGTAGCTATATAGGGTGTGTTGTTTGGAGTTAACTTTCTGACTTTTATGCCCCAAATAAATAATCAGAACATAGGTGTGAAAATTACCTCTTCATAATCAAATCTCCACAGCTTAGCTTCAACATTTTAAGATGAATATACTGAACTATGACAGTCATATAAGTAACTAGTCATCATGTACATGAATAATCAAAGATAAAAATGCTAGTTTTTTTTCAGTTGTGAAAAATTCTTAAGTTGGGGAGGCAGCTCAGTTGGTAGAGTGCTTTAAGAACCTAAATTCAGTCTTTAGACGGATATGTGGTTGGTATCAACTTGTAACTCCAGGGCCTGGCAAGTACATAGGTGTTATTTCTGGGACTTCGTGACCATTGTGCCTACCAGTGTGTTCTAACTGAATGAGAAACCCTCTCTCTTTCTCTCAAAAATAAAAAAAAAGAAGGAATGAAAGAAAAAAGTGGCTAGGATCTGAAGCATGACACCACAGGTGTCTGTCTGGCTTCCACATACATGTGCATACATATCTTTGCACACCCCTCACACATGTGCACACTCAAAAATGCGCACATACAATTCTCCCTAATGTGTCTTAATTCTATATCTTTCTTACAGATGTTGCTTATATTTATTGTGATTTTTTTACAATTAAAAAATCTATTTCATATAATCGGCATATATAACCTCTAAACATAATCCAGAATGAAGGTGCACATCCATTCTTACTGTATACGTGACATTAAAATATCTCATTATATCCTATAACTGAGTGAATATTTGTCTTTCTATATTTGCTTAGAATAAAACATGTTAGTTTAAAAAGGACAGTATTCAAACCTCTTTAATATCTGCCTTCCTGAGTTTAAGCATTAGGTTTCTAAAGACAGGTAGTGATAGAAACATAATTTTATTCAAGTGCTTCATTCTGTTATCCAGTTACTTTATCTTGTGCTTTCTTCCCATTTGTATCTCAGAGCCATCATTGTCCAGGGATGGGGTGTGGTGTGGTCAGGAGTGTGTGGCACATTTTACCATCTAAGTGCCAATGACCTCAATCTACAAAGACCAGCATTCCCCACTTTCCTCCATATAACATAAAACACTTTTCTTTTCAGGTAAGGAGAGAATAATAGTCTATAACAATGGGCACATAGTCTATATCTTTTTCCTAATAACCAATTTCATTTTCAGGTTAAGTCTGAGGGGAAGATAAATTTTGGGGATCAAAAAGTTTAGAAACCCATGTCCCATTTTATTGTGTTTGATTTGTTTTTATTTTTTTTTAAACACGGCCTCTCTATGTAGTCCTGACTGTCGTGGGGCTAGCTACACAGTTCAAGATGGCTGCAAACTCTTAGAGATCCACCTGCCTCTGCCTCTTGAGTGCTGGGATTAAAGGCATGCCCTACCATGACACCCAACACCATGTATTACTTTCTAAGTGGAGACTAAGGAAGTGTTTTTGGAAATCCTCTGTTTTCCCATTCTATTACTACTGAATGGAATGGGAGTCACAGTTACTAAGGCCAGAGGGTCAAAGACAATCATACTGTGTGCCCCATAGTGCAGACGTGGTACAGAAAAAAAAAAGTGGTGCTCTTAGATGCCACTGTCCAAGTAGGGATACAGCAGGGGCATGGCTCACAGTCAGTCTCCTATCATCTGGAATGAGTATGTTCCCAAATACTCAATAATATTAGTTAAATACAACACAGAAGTCAGTATCTGACCCATTAAAGAGAAAGCATTCAGAATGAAAGGTAGTCATCCCTCTGCTACCTATGGACAAGTTATAGTGAATAAATATTTAACAATCCTTCTCAAAGCTGATAGTTTAACATCAAACCCGAAAAGATCATAAGAAAGATCAATTCTCAAGAAGGCTCAGGTAGATAAAGGTACCATGAGTTAGATCTCTGGAACCCATGTGGAGGAAAGAGAGGACCGGCTCCACACAGTCAGCTGTGGATTTCTTGCCACCACACATGCATAAATGAATGCATAAAGCACAAACATTTTCAAAAGAAAGACTAATATTTGCAGCCAAGATGGTCTAGATATTTCGGGAAATTTCTAAGTTTCTCTAATCATGCATTCAGTAAAGTATCAGACTAAACGGAGTATCGAATTAAGTACTGAATCCCTACAGAGAATGAAAGCGTCCGGTAAGTTTGTACTCTTGATGTTAGCATGAGTTTTGTATTATGATAAAATTAATGCTGTCCTTAAAGAAACAGCATAGCCATATTTCACAAAACATTTTATCTTTCCATGCACCAGTCTTGCCTGTGTTGGAAGCCACAAACATCATATTATTATATAATTAATCATACATAGGTTGCTGTTTTAAACTGGTGGTGAATCTGCCTCATTCTGCTTGATATACTGTGTGGATTTGGAGGTAATAAATTAGTCAGGTCACATGTACAAAATGTGTTGTTTGTGTAGAGACTAGATAGAGGAACCAACTTTCCTAGTTTCTCTGAATCACTGGAAAACAGGAGGTGGGCCTGGAGGCTTATCTCCAGAGGGTTCCAGACCCTGTGAGACTGATGATCAACACACTCCATCACACCTAGTCATTTACTTAGTTGGTACTACGATTTACTATGATATAAATGTAGGTAATCCTTTCGAAGATTCATGCTAAAACTGAATCATTCTGAGGATATGCAGAGAAAGGACAATGTGGCCCCTTCAAGAGGAGTTCTGAGCTTACCTTCATGAACGGACAAGTCTATCTATGTCATTAGCGGATTTCTGAGATAATGGATTTTGTTGTAAGGATGTCTACTCTTCAGTCATCTCCCAGAACTCCCTGTCTTTGATGCACTGCCCTTTGTTTTCTTGAGACACTATCAGCAAGAAGACTATCATCACAAGTAATTATTTGACCTCAGGCCATAGCCATGAACCAAACTAAACCTTTTTTCTTTATAATTTTCACAGTATTTGGTATTATGTTATCAGCAATAGCAACAGCAACAAAAATAGACTAGGAGGCCTGGTGGTCATTCCCTGGAACACTTTCTCTTTAATGGATTTATAAAGTATGCTGAGGAATTACTACCCCATTTGATTTACCAGAATAAAGTTAGAATATTGAATCAAGCATCAATTCACTGAACCCATTTTCTGCTATCCTACTGGATAATGCCTTACTCTACACCTCTTTTAGTTTCTGTATGTTCTGTGTTAGAAGAGTCTATTTATTATTTGTATAAGAATAATCCAGTGAAATAGAAAAATAAAGGGTTTTTATGTCATGCAGAACATTTGAACAGTATGCCAGGATTTTTTCATCTCATCTAACACTGACAGAAAGTCAAAGGTACACATGTTTAACTTTGGCTAATATATATGATTACTTCATTGCTAAAGGGGCTAATAAAGGAAAATCTACTCATAGAAATCATGCTCCAGGGATCTAGATAGAAAGCAGTTATGACCTAATGAGGGTGTGGTGTTTGTTCTATGTCTGAAAAATCCCTCCACAACAGAAAGTCTGGGCAAAAACAAGACACAACAGTGAATAAAGAAAAATACAATAACAAAAAGCAGGACTCAGCAAATAATAAAAGCCATTGTTCATTGATTGATGAACAATAGAAACACCACTGTCGTGGTTGCTCATGGAACAGTGCTGTGGTCACATGGCCTCCCTGGATGATGCAGAGGCACCTATTTGAATTACCGTCTCTCAAGCTTCCCTTAGTCCTCTGTCCCTGTCAGAAGTTTCAGGAATTACTGAGTTCCTAGCAACTTATTTCAGGGCACTGAGCACACACTGTTAGTTCCCCCACACAGATGGAGAACAAGTCATAACACCTTTCCAGAACACAACGTGCCTATATAAATAACCAAATGTAGCTTCTGTTCCTTAAAATAGATAACTTCATCAGGTGCATATTTATCACACAGACACGGAAAGCAAAAACAAGTATAAATTATAATAAGCCTCATTATTTATTATGCCCAAGAAAATCTTGATTGAGTGGCCTTGATTATTTCCTCTTCATGGGAATAGCCCCAAACCTCTTAGACAACCCCTACATATTGTAAAGGGATTGTTTTCATCTCGACTATTTTTTCCAGGAGAAAACTCCCTCTTCCCTTTGAGATCATTTTAAAAAGCTTCTTTTCCCACCCCTAATAAAGCACAGAAGCCCTTTGTTCATTTTCCTCTCACGAATTCAGAAAGGACCTCAGGAGAGTCTTTTATAGGAAATTGGGTGCACAATCATAGAAACAATTCTGTCAGAACACAAATGCTGACAAGAATCATTCTGGTGGAGATCTTTTGAAAAAAAAAAAAAACTTTCCATTTGGCATGCTTGAGGGCGATTAGGGATGATTGCTTCACTATCTATGAATTCAGACCTTAAACTGTCTTGCAGTTCAACCAAGATTCCGTGTGTTTTCTGATTTTTTTTTTTTTTGCATTGGTATTGGGGGAAGGGAAGTCAGTCCATGAGAAAGAGATGGCCAAGTGACGGTGTTGTACAAGCATGTTTACTTTCTGTGATTTTTTTCCCCCAGTGGGAGTTCTTTCTGAGCAAATTAAGGGGAGCGACTCCCAGTTGTCCTGTAGGCATCTCAGTGTCGATACTTGGGGTACAGACTGTCTGTCAAAGCTTCACAAAGGACAAGGAACATGTTTCTCTTGTTTTAATTGAAAAATTAAATTCAGATGGAATGGTCCTATTCTAATACAATGACAGATCTTGGGATAAAATAAGTTCATTTAATTTGGGATAGTTCAGATTTCTGTGTTCCTTTTTGACCACAAATAATTGAAGTCAGGCTAACATTCCCTTCATTGACCACATGTGTCCCCTACTATGGTGAGAAATGAATTTCTATTTTGTATTCAATATTAGTCAGAAGTATACACCATTCTGGCCTACAAAGTTGAATTTCCCTCACCACCCACATATCCAAAACCACAGAGTAAGCTAAAACTTCTATCTAGGATGAAAGGGTTTCTCAGTAATTTGTTAAGGCTTTTCTTAGATTTTTTTAAAATGAAAGAAAAGCATACTGAAGCAAAGGAGGGATTACCCTGTTTCAGGGACAGAAGGACAAATAAAAATGCTTGAAGATATTTGAAGCTGCGTATGGTTATTGTTCTAAACTTGGCAAAACAGCCTGTGGGTATTAAGGGGAGCAAGAGAATTCATTATGTCTAACACAGGAAGTGGGTAATTCAGCTTCTCAATGTTGTGAGTGTGTGTGTGTATATATGTGTATGATTTCATGCATGTGAAAGATGTAATCCCTTTAGTAATAGGAAAAGGTGACCCATTTGTTTAGGGTATAACACACTCAATGGAAGTCACCCAGATTATCTACCATGTTCTCATTGTCTGCTATGATGCTTCATCAAAAGTGATGATCTACTATATGCTGGTTATTTAATATAATCTAAGAATGCATTGGATATCAATTTATGGAAACTTTAAATGGGAACTCTCGGTGTTGGAAATTATATTGATATTTATATTTTTCTGGATCTGTGGTCTTATTTGATGTGTATGTTTTCCTTGCTTATTATTTCTAAATTTAATCTTTTATAAAGTTAGTAGTAAACTTTGCATAGATGGTCTTTCTTCGTATGGAACTATATAATTTTGATGCCAATGCAGTCAACCATTCCAGGAAAGTAATTTTGCTGGCATCCAAACCATAATACCGAGGCATATTTGTGCTGGAAGCTAGAAACTGAGCCTAGGAAGGCAATAACAGGATCATTTCCTTCCTTTGGAATGCATACATTTGGACACTTCCCCAACCTCCTGGGCCTTCCTTATCTGCTGTACATTTCCAGCAAATTCCAAGTTAAAGACATTGTATTTGAATGTGTTTAAAGAATCTAAAGAAAATATGACCAACTCCCAGGGTTTGAATTCCTATGACTTGCTGATAATGTCTGAAGTTGGGTTTTGATGGTTTTCTAGTTCCTCATGCACTGGTTATTGACTGAGAGCCTTGTTTCTTTATTAAGATAAGACAGAGGTGTGGTGAACTTACCTTTACAGGTTCTCTTGTAACAGTTATTTGCTAACTTGGGAACTATAGTACACCAGTCAGTACACATGTCAGTAATGAAGAAGAATAAACACATGATTGTAAATGAGAATGTTCTCACTGAAATCAAAAGAGAATCAGAAAATTTGGAAACTGAATAGACAGGTATCTTGAAGGATAAGTTGATCCTTAGCCACTGCTGGGGTGGCAGATATCTGTGGCTTACTTAAATTCTATAAGACATGTTTATTTGGCTCTCCTAAGTCATCTTCAGAATTACCCATGTCCATCACTGCACATAGCAAGCTCTTCACCCCTGACTCTTTTCTCCTCCTCTATTTCCCATTTTGTTCTGTTAAGGCTGCTATACTGTCTATTACTACATGATAAATGAGCCCCATAGTCAGTAGTTGAAAAAAAAAACACCTACTCTCCTCACAGCTTTTGAGTCTGAAGTTGGAAGACGTGTAGCTGGGCTCTGGGTCAGAGATTTTCATGAGGTTGTGGTCCAGATGTTGCCCTGGCCTATCATCAGGTCAGATAAGGCCTAATAGTATCCTTGGATCCAGGGTCTAGGTGGCTCATTTCCTTTCCTGGAAAATCAGTGTTAAGATGCTTGGGAAGGCCTTAGTCCCTCCTTACATACAACTGACCAATGGATGCACTCTTATTCTTTTGAGACTATGCCAAATTTCCCTTATGTGGGAAAAAATAAAGATCCAAAGAGGTACAGAAGACGTGTAAGTCATGTTCTTTAGGTCCTGACATTCAAACCACATGGGCTCTCTGAGGTAGTCTGTTAATTGGAAAGAAGTTCCCAAATCTGGTCCACTTCCAAATAAGGGGTGACTGGAGTCTACTTTTGGAAGAGGGATGTGTTAAAATTTGTAGCCCATTTTAAAGTTAAGATAGATAACATTCTGCTGGTCTTGCTTGTTTTCACCCAGGGAGTTTCTGTAGATTTCTGTTTCTTCTAGTTTTTCTCTTTTCTACTTCAGATCCTCAAAATATGTCATTTCTTGAGTGAGCTCTCATATTCTATATTACCAGTGTAGAACATCTTCATAATGTAATCTTGCTGAAATCTAACAATGTCACCTTCTGCCTAAAAATTCATAATTTATTCTTTATAACAAAAATGTAGGCCAAAGCAAATTAACCTAATATGGATAGCCTTTTCTGTCTCAAACCTATTAGGAAATTGGAAACTTTTCTTTCTCTTCTTTAAATTATACTGAAAAATTTTAATTCCTTGAACATATAGTATCTCAGATATTATTAACCTCTGTAAGACAGGGGTCAGAATATGTTTTCTATGGAAGCACATGTAGGTAATACCTTTGACTTTAGTTCTTATAGCTCTGCCATGACTGTTATAATCTGATGTGTGGACAGAAGAGGATTTAATCATCCTGATGAATAAACAGGATCTTAACAGATAAGCCATATGTCACAGAGATAGGGTTCTTATATAGTATATAATACCAAACCTGATTATGAGAAAACAACAAATGCTTTATATAAAAGATGGTGAAAAAAGTTATAGGAAGCATTGGGTTACTGTCTTAGTCAGGGTTTCTATTGCTGTGAAGAGACATCATGACCCTGGTAACTCTTGTAAAGGAAATTATTTAATTGGGATGGCTTATAGTTTCAGAGGTTTAGTCTATTATCATCATGGTGGGACATGGCAGCATGCAGGCAGACAGGGTACTGGAGAAGGAGCTGAGAGTGGAGAAGGAGCTATATCTTTATCCCACGGGCAAAAGGAAGTGAACTGTCTCACTGGGAGACATGGGAGACCTCAAAGCCCACCCTAACAGTGACATACTTCTTCCAACAAGACCACGCCTACTTCAAACAAGGTAATACCTCCTAATAGTGCCACTCTCTTTGGGGCCCATTTTTTCTTTCAAACCACCACAGTTACCTTGATAGCATTGATTGAATACTTTTTTAGTCACATTTATTGTGACCAAACAGCTGACATAATAATGTAAGGGAAGAGAGATTCATTTTGACTCATAGTTTCAGGAGGTTCTGTTGATGATGTGTGGCCGCCACTGTTCATGAGGTATAGATAGTCATGGTGAAGACGTGGAGGAGCTCACCTCCTGATGGACAGGAAGCAGCCTGAAAATGTGTGAACTACAGGATCTCATTCTTCAGCTTTGTCTGAGCTCCCAACCTATTGGATGATGATTCTACATTCAAGTCCCTCAACCCCTAATAGATTCTATATGTCCGTCACAAACACAGGGTGCTATCTTAGTAATCTCCTGGGAGTTTTTGTTTTTTTTCAATCAAGATAACAGTCAAGATAAAACATCTTAGATATGATATACTAAATGATCATATGGCTTAAAGGAAGTTTTTTCCGTGTCTTTTGCTATTAAAATGAGATGACAGGAATCCCTTCATATAGTTTCGTTTTCATTTTTTGCAGTTCTAGATGTTGAACCAGGATGCCATATACACCAGGCAGATCTCTAGCATTGGATTGTATTTCCAGTTCCATCTCATATTTTATTTTAACATATGGGGTGCTAAGTTCTGAGCCATGTGCATAAGCCAGTCCTGTACTGTCACATCACTGACTAGCTCCAAACTCAGCACTCTAGAACAATGACAATTACACTTCCTTTACTAATGCATACTTTGGCTCAGTGAGAACTGCTTTGCTTTTTTCCCCCAGTAAATATCAGCTAAGATAAGAGCAGGTCTAAGGCTGGAATTGATAATGAGAAAGCTGACTTATTTGGGTGGTTTGTGTCATTCAGTGATGAACTGCTTGCATAGCATGTATGAAATCCTAGGTTTGATCCCAGGCATTGTAAAAAATCAAGAGATTTCATTTACTTATCTGATGGTTTATGTTTGCATTTAGCTGGAATGTTCACATATCTGAGTCTGGGCCCATACACTTACTCATGATATCCTTACAAGGCTATTTGTCTCATAGCATGCCTATTGGATTCTGAAGTTTAGTATTCGAAGAGAGTGGCAGTTACCTACAAAGAGCTCAGCCCACAGTTTGCTTAAATTCTAAAATAGGATGCATCATGTCACTCTTGTAAATCACAAAGAGACAACCATGTTTAGTAGAACAGGTGATATTTCTGCCCCTTAAAAAAGGAACAGGGCCAAGGCAGTTAATTGTCATGCTCCACAAATTCTATCAGTGACAGCAATGCAGAAGAAAGTAAAATAAAATTTTGTCAGAGATTCCAGTTTGCTTGCTCCAATAGTTGCCCTTTCCCCATTCTGTTAGGTAATCCCGGGTTTTAGTATGCATGGCCGAATACTCAATTTAGAATTCTTCTTTATAGATTTGTCAGTGCCATGATTAAGTGGTAGCTAAGAAGAAAAGAGGTGTGTTTTATTGTCAACTACTAATTGTGGGGCCAATCTTACCTAGACAATTCCTCATTTGAGGCTCTCCTGTGTCAAGTTGACAGTAAACACTAGCTCTTTAGGCAACCTGATGGTTCCTTCCTTTGATAATCATACAAGAAAATACACGCACAATTTGAAATGAATTAGTTACTCTTTTGTGATTGGGGTGTCTATATTGACTCGTTGTTGACTCATTCCAATAATATTTTGTTCTTTGAATTAATTCTAGGGTAGTTGTAAATAATAGGAGTCACGTTATCATTAGAAGAAATGATAACAGTATTAACAAATATATATATATATTATATATATATATATAATTTTTTTCTATACATTTTTTTTACTTCTCATCCCTCTGCAGGTAAGACCAAACACTGAATACAGGATCAAGGACCTAAAGAATGGTAGTTAATCTAAAAGATGCCTCAGAGGACCTTGTACTCATGACCACAGTGAACTACATATTCCAATCAACATACTAGGGATAGGGAGAACCACTGTAATAATATTCAGGTTTCTATCCCATGGAAGCCACTCTTGGACAACATTGGGAATCCCTATCAGCAGCAACAGAATGTGGAGGTATACACAAAAGATAGCTAGCATTTGAAAACGTGTGAGTGTATGAGGCAGAGGCTTGGAAGGGATAGATGAGTAGATAGGCAGGTAGGTTAATACATAGATATAGATAGATCAAGAGATAGAAGATAAATAGATGATAGATTGATAGATGATAGATAATAGATCAGCCTGCCCCTTCTGCTTACCAAGTAAATGGTTCCAAATATTTTCAATGCCAAATTTATCCTAATTTTCTCAATTACATGAAACTAATTTTCCTCTTATTTTGTTCAAACTATTTCCACTGAGTTTTCAACTATACCTACAACTATACATCCTGGCTATGTTTTTTTTGTGAATTAGATTAAGCTATAGGTAAATGTTGTATGTATCTTTCTATTAAAAAATGTGTGAGGAATATGATTCTATTGTGTGCACATATAAGGGTAGAACATACAAGCAGTATAAACTCACATAGTAAAAACAATTCATTTTCAAATTTTGAATTTTACCATATTTTCTGATATGTGTTATTTAACTAGCTGAAACCCCAACATATAAATCATGCATATTATCCCTAACAAATTAATGTCTAAATATTTGATTTATGTTGTTAATATAAGCCAGCAAGTGTATCAAAAGAGAGTTTAATTAGATACCATGAAATCTTAAGGTGTCGGTTGTATTTTCTTACAAACTTCATGCAACAAATATCCTGTTTGGCTTTAAAGATCAAAGTCATTCTTATTTTTCACTCAAATCCTTTAGTTTCCCTACAAAATGTAGTTTTTAAATTGACAAATGGTTTTCATTTAGAAACTTTAAATATTTTTTCAAAATTGTTTCATATAAATCAAAGCAGTAATTTTCCATACTGAATTGCATGTTAAGGATTGGTGTCACCCTTATAAATCAGTATTATTATTAGATAAATATAAAGCAAATATTAGCTTTGGAAATTTTGTACCTGAATTACATAAATAGAAACCTAGTGTCAAAAGGTTTGTAAATATATTTTTATGTACCTAGACATTTTCCTTGGGGAAAGAACATGTGTGTACTTCTGATGCTAATCCTTTAGAGACTGCTATGTGCTTGTATTCAAAAGTGCTCTGTATATACAGATGTGTCTAATTGTAAAATTATATTTATTTAATACATTGAACTATAGCTCTGTAAAGCAAGTAAAATATTTATTGTTCCTAAAATAGGTGAATCATAACCTTAACACATAATAAAGCTAGATAGGTGACTGATAACTGTTATTTCTAAGATGAGTCTGTCTAGTCTAGACTGTTAACTAGGTCAACATACACTGGTTAAACTAACCATGAAAAAAATCCAAAATAGCTATTGGGATGGTTGTTAAGTTGTAGATGAATTTCCAAACAGTCTTATCAAATAGAAACACAGAGCCAAATACAGAGGAGCAAGC
Source organism: Peromyscus leucopus (assembly GCF_004664715.2). Taxonomy (NCBI): domain Eukaryota; kingdom Metazoa; phylum Chordata; class Mammalia; order Rodentia; family Cricetidae; genus Peromyscus; species Peromyscus leucopus. The sequence goes on along the minus strand of NC_051073.1, from coordinate 24,616,356 downwards.
TGTAGAGATCAGAGCAATATCCTCCAACTAACCTGTGCCTTTATTGCCTTGCTGTTCTGCCTTCTCATTGGCTCTTAATCCAGACACCTTACTTCCTTGTCACTGCCTGTATAGTCAGTTTATATAGGCCTCCAGGTCTCTATGGTTGGTACTGGGATTAAAGGCGTGTGTCACTACGCTTGGTTGGAGACTCTGCCTGCCAAGTGATTGGATTAAGGGCGTGTGCTACCACCACTTAACTTCTGTTTATAGCTGACTATGACTTATGATCTCCAGGCAAACTTTATTTATTAACATACAAATAAAATATGACATTTCATCACAAATAAAATATCACTACATCAAGTAAGCTTTATTTTTCTTGTTGCCCCATGGTGAGACTTGACTAAAAAATTCTAAGTTCACCTTTGTTCATTTCTTCTTTTTACATCTTCACTTTCTTTTTTTAAATGCTTCTTTCTGATAATCTGTTACATAGATATATGTGTGTGTGTGTGTTTGTGTATGTGTATATATGTATGTATGTATACACACTTTTCTGCTCTGTGACATCCAGTGGACTGACTTCTAAGTAGCTAAATGTCACAAAAAAGCTTCTATAGTTGCTAAAACTGTTCACAGTGAAGAGCTTTGTGCCTGAGTTTGGCTGCTCCCAGAGCTGACCAGTATTTTCCCATTTCTTTCCTGCCACATCCCCGATCTTAGGATTTGTTTTTTGCTCTGCTGCAAAATTGACCTTCTTTTCTGTTCCCCAGTGAGATCAAGAGCTTGAAACTGAAATAGTAATTCTTTCTCACTACAAGAAAACCAAAAAAACTCAAGTGGTAAACTATAACACCATACAAAGTGCTGTTTAGAAAAAAAAAAATCCAGGAATGGATTCTGTGCTTAAATTACTATGAAAAAGCAAATGGTTTCTGCTTGATTGAGGTTTTAAATGCATGGAAGTGTCTGCAAGCCAGGGTTTCTGGTTTGAAATGCAAAACAGCAGTCATGGCAACATGTGTTTGTTATAAATATAAGTAGGAAAGCTCGCACTTGCGGGAGGTCTTAATTGATTTCTTCACTGTGAGCATTAACAGTTTAGTAAGAGACTTGCCTGAGCAGGTGGGCCTAGAGTGTACTGAATTTGAAAGGAATTCGGTTCCAGTGCTAAATTCAAGCATCATTAAAAAAAGGAAGTTTACTATCCTTCAATAGGAAGTCAAACCCTGTCTTATGATTAAAAAAAAAAAATCACTGCTTGGCATGTGTTGTAGTTATGAGTATCTGAAGCTTCTGGAAGAAATGAAGCAGAGAGCTCTTGGGGCTCCTATAAGGCAGTGTGCACAGTCTCTCTGCCTTCAGGAAATTGAAAATGATAGCGCTGATGTAGAAGTTTAATATAGTCCATATTGTCCTTTCTGCTAATACATATTGAAAAAACATATACAGATTGTTTCATGTACATTTAAAAATGACTTAGATATTTTGGAGACACTTCTTTCCATGTAAATTAAAATCCTTGAGAGACAATGAAATTCTCATTTCCAAGTGAAAATTTCAGAGCCATTTCAGACAAGCTTTCCAAAGCCTCACAAGTGGTCATGGTTTGGTGAAAAAGAGTACCAGTTTACTAGATGGAACTTTGGTGAATAAGATAGACAGGGAAGAAATAAAGACATTTGAAAAGAACAAAGCATATCAAGAAACAAAATATCAACCTTGAAGTAGTTAGAGACAGAAGGAAAGGCTGGATAATAGCACAAATTGATTTCATATCACCAAAGTTATTCAAGTGTTTTAGGAAAGTACAATTTTGTGTCTTTATTACATACCAGTGTACGAGATCATAGATTCTGGTGCCCCCAAGAAATTTAACTTTATTTCATTCAAGATCTCTGGTGAAATATGCTCAAATATATTCAAACAAAAACCTTGAAAATCAAAGATGAGCCACTAAAAAGGGGAGGTTGCAGGCTGGAGACACAGCTCAGTGATTAAGAGGGCTTGCTGCTCTTTCTCAGGAATTGAATTCCATTACCAGCACTCACATCAGGTTTCTCTCAATGTGCATGGCCTTCAAGAATCCAGTGTTCTCTTTTGGCCTCCACATGCGCTTGCATCCATGTGTGTGCAAGTTCTCTCTCTCTCTCTCTCTCTCTCTCTCTCTCTCTCTCTCTCTCTCACATGCAAAGACAAATCTTTCAAAAAGACATTGTTCCGAGTGTTGAGTTGGAGATAGAAAGTTAGGCAGCGGATTTGGACACCACAGAGATTCATCTTTCAGTACCACAGAACCCCCTTCTAGTCCTCAGAATCGTCAACGGTTGCAGTTGGAAGTGTCCACATCTTTTCCTCTCAACTCTAGCTCAGTTTACACGATGTCTGCTTTACCTTTTTTTGTACACTAAAACAATATTAGGAGAGATCCCTCATGTTCATTATAGTCGTATTTTAATCTCATCCATACTCTAATGACTTCTTCACTCCACACCCACTCTGACTGCTGCGACTTTGCAATCCAATGTGACATAACTCTTTAAATGGCAATTTGACTCTTATTGACTCACTTCATGTATAATTTATTTCCACATCCTTCACATCCATCTTCCATCCCTAGAACTCCAATGAAGCATCTAGGTCAATGATGTCCTTCATACATTGCCTCCATCAAAAATTTTTTCCACGGGATTTGATATATTTGTTCACTCTCTATAATTTACGTTCATGTCATCCATCAGGTCTTCCACTTTTTAGTCACCTTGCTTTCTTTTCTAATGATTCTTTATTTTACAGACCCATCTTTAAGTGCTGAAATGAAGTGTGCCTTTTATACGAACTCTTCTATGAATTCATTCTCACCACTTTAAGTCTGCTTACTGATTGTTGATTACTGATAAATCTCTGTGTCCCCCTTACCTCTCCATGGAGCTCTGCTTGTCCTGTTACTTGACATTTACAATAAGTATCTATTTGACATTTCAAATTTAGAATGTTCACCAAGAATATCCTCATTTTACTTTATTTCTGTATCAACAAATGGTGATGGAATCCACATAGCAGCCTGAGCCAATATCCTAAATCATTTCAAGTTCTTTCCCCCTTCAAAACACTTATGATTTTCTTCTGTTAATAAAGTAATTATTAAACTATCTGCCTCTCTGTAATACCCATCAGGAAAAAATATTTTTAATGCTCTGAGCTGAATCTCATTACTCTTGGGGATCATCCCTCTCTTATCCCTTGGTTCTAGGTGAATATTACTAAGAGAAGTTGTTCCCTTTGATGCTGTAATTTACTGAATTTTCCAAACAATGGCCAACATATGCAGATCTGACCGCATATATACCAAATCATGTAGCATATGGCTTGAGTCCTATTGCATTCTTGACAGCAGGCTAGTCACTCTCTTTGGTAATTTTCAAGCTCACATTCTGGACTGTAGTATCCAGCTGAGCTTCATGTACATACAACATGTAACAACGGTGTTCACTACAGTTTGCCTCTGAAGAGTTTGTCACTTCCATCTTCTACAACATTGCATTTGGTTTTGATGAACTTCCTTTCCCTCTTGAACCTGTAGCATGCTGCTTCTATTCCTCTTCATCATGATATTAATACAGTATTTCACCCTTATTTCATTCCCTGCTATATACCTAAAATAGTTTCTCTAGGGATGAATTATAATAGGTCCACCCTCCTTCTGCTTTAGCCCCAATGTACTAGGATGACAGGTGTACACATCCACCACGGCCTGAAAAGTTCTTATACAAATGTGACACATAAATTTCAATGTTAGGAGAATTATGAGCCTTGAAAAAAAATCAATGGTCTTTGACAAGAAGGTTTATTTTCTTAAATCAAAGTAGAATTAAATAAAAATATGTGATATTATCCAGGAGAAAAAAGCTTTTAAACATCAAACTAAGTTTATCAAGATTAAGAACTGTAGCTCGATAATTTGGGTTTTACTTATAAAAATAGTAGTTGAAAAAGCAAAACAGGCAGAAAATAGAGGATGCTACATTCTGTTGGTAGTGTGGCCAAGTCCTGTGGGTCTGAAAAGGATTATGTACTCCAGGAAAATTTCAAGTGTGTACTTCACCGTTTCAGAAATGTCTGGATCTCTGTGAGTTCAAGGCCACACTGAAAACAGAGCCAGGTATGGTGGCACATGCCTTAAATTTCAACACTAGTTAACCATGGAAGTCTGGAGGTCTGGACAGACAGACAAGAAGTGATAGAGCTGGGCAGGAAAAGGTAGTGATGTAGCTGGACAGAGAGAGCAAATCAGATGGCAGAACAGCAAGGCATATAGGCATGAGTAGACAGGAAGTCGCTTGCATTTGGAAGCTGCCAATTTGGTGAGGTAAGATTAGCTGGCTCTTATATCTGGCTCTTATATCACCCTTAGTCTGGCTCTATGTTTTTATTTAATAAGACCATTTAGAAATTCATCTAAACACAGAAATCCCATAAACCCCAAAGAGAAATTATTTGTACTTAGAACAGGAAGTGATAAGCTTCCCACAGAACTCTGGAATGTCTTTAAATCCATTGATTTGTAAGCACTTTCAGAACATAAATGATTGCTGATGGAGATGTGATTGGATATCCCTATGCTCTTCAAAAGACTTTTCGATGAAATATTTAAACTGATCTCATTATTGATCACTGGCCTTGGAACAAATTCTGTTTCATAAATATGAAGTTGTATAAATTATGACATACCAACATGATTATAAATCAACTCTTTCAATATATCTTTAGGTTCTATATTGGTCAAATTAGATTTAACACTATTTCTGAAATATATTTATCCCCCCAAGTTCAAATTTTGCTAACAGTCAACAAAGATTTTAAAAGTTACTTTTCTCTTTAGTTTTCCCCATATTATTTCTATTAGGTTATTAATTGATTGGGCATCATATTCATTATTTATTATTTCCTAATGAGTTTGAATCTCAACAACAAAACCTGGATTTTTATTTTTATTTTTATTTTTTTATAAAAGAATGGTTTATTTGGGTTTACAGTTATAGAAGGATAAGAATCTGTCACCACCATGGTAGGCACGGTGCTGGAGCAGCAAGCTGAGAGCACACTTTTTTCAAGAAATTTTTTCATTTTACTTTCCAACCACAGATCCCCTTCTCTTCCCTACTCCTGCTCCTCCCCTGCCTTCCCCATCCCCAGACCCACTCCCCATCCCCTCCTCCAAAAGGGTCAAGGAGAGCACACATCTTAAACCAGGCACAAGGAGCAGACAGACGACTGGGAATGGTGTAAGTCTCTCAAATGGTCTCTCAACGAGGAATGGTGTAAACTCTCAAAGTCTACTTCTAGTGACATACTCCTGACAAGATCAGACTCACTATACCACCCCTCAAAAGCACTAACTGCAGATAAAGCAAAATCTTTCACACCAAGATTGGACAAGGCCACCCAATAGGTAGAAAAGAGCATAAGAGCAGGCATAAGAATCAGAGACTCACTTACTCACACATTCAGCAGTCCCATAGAAGTACTAGACTGAAATCTATAATATAGACAGACACAGGACCTGTTGTAGACCTATGTTTGCCCTGTGCTTGATGCTTCTGCCTCTGTGAGTTCATATGAACCTTGCTTAGTTTATTGAGAGGGCTTTGTTCTGGTGTCCTCCATCCCTCTGGGTCTTACACCTTTCTGCCTCATCTCTTACATGGGTTTCCCTGAATTCTGAGGGGAGGGATTTGATTGAAACATCCCATTTAGAGCTGTGTGTTCCAAGGACTTTCCATGTAATGTCTGACTGTGTGTCACTGCATCTGCTCCCATCTTCTGCAGGAAGATGCTTCTTTGATGATAATTGAATAAGACACTTATCTATGAGTATAGCAGAATATAATTATATTGATAACTGTTTCATTTTAGACCAGTAGTGTTTGGTTTTATCCTAGGTCTCTGGGCTATCTAGTCTTTGGTTCTTGGTTACCCAAGCAGTGTTGGGTATGGGTTCCATCACATAGAGTGGGCCTTAGAAAATCAGACATAGTTTAGTTACTCCTACAAGTTCTGTGACACCATTGCCCTAGCATATCTTGCAGGCAGGATTGTAAGTCAAATGTTGTATGACTGTGATAGTGTTTACTTCTCTTTTGGTAGCCTGAAGCATATCTTCCAATACCTATTGGTGAAATTATTAAGGACACTCCACGTAGTTAAAGGGGAGGTTTATTTAGTGGCGTAACTTACAAATGAAGGGATACGTAGGTTGCAGGGTCTGGGGAAGATGTAGTGCAGTCTGATGGTGTTCTCTGGAGAACTCTGCTCGGTCTACCTCCAGTGTCCAGGGTCCAGGAACCAAGAGAGGCGGCCCATTTGGATCTCTGGTCTTCAGGGTCCTCTCTCGGCCCTGCCTTGTAGGTGTGACCGTTACTGAAGCCTCAATGGGGGTCAGAACTTCCAGATCAAAGCTGGAATGGCTACCCACTACATCAAGACTAGATAGTTACAATTTCCTCAGTTATGATAAAAGATGGGTTATTTATAAAACCTTAGACTTACAAATATAAGATACATAGGATATCTTCTTTAATATTGTAACTGTAATTCTTGCTTGATAATTGTTTTGTTATATGTAATTTTATTATGTTAAAGTTAAAACCTTCCTTTTGGAAAAAGAAGAAAAGGGGAAGTGCTGTGGATATCACGCTGTATAAATAAAACACTGATTGGCCAGTAGCCAGACAGGAAGTATAGGCAGGACTAAAAGAGAGGAGAATTGAGGGAACAGGAAGGCAGAGAGGGAGACACTGCCAGCTGCCGCCATGACAAGCAGAATATCAAGATGCCAGTAAGCCATGAGCCACATGGCAAGGTATATAGATTTATAAAAATGGGTTAGTTTAAGACATAAGAACAATTAACAAGAAGCCTGAGCCATTAGGCCAAACAGTTTAAATAATATAAGCATCTGTGTGTTTATATTTTATATGTGGGTTATGGGACTGCAGGGATTGGTGGGACCTGGAGAGAAGCTCTCCAGCTACAAATACCAAAGACCCTAGGAAGCAGGGGTGAAGGTTCCCTGTGGGCACAAGCTTGACTTCTCCATGGTCAATGAGTTGTGTAGGTAACTGTTGTCCTTGCCCATGAGGCCCCTGCTTTCAGTCTGTGGAGAGCAACTGATTATCTTAGCAATAGGCTGATTTGTTTGAGGATTTCCATGGGACACTCTTTGCTAACAACTCAACTGAATGCAACCCAGTCATGCTACTAGAAGCCCTAAAACTTGGATGTTTAGATCTGCACATATATTTATAAAGTACTTGCAAAGTCCAAACATTATACTATTGAAAAATATTATTATATTATTCATGAGTAATAAAAGTGTTTTGGACAGACCTTTTGAAGGCTAAGTCAACATATGTAAATGTAGATGAAAATTATGCTGTTATGCATATTATTTTATAAAGGAAATAATTTGCTTCCTTTTTTGAGAGTTTTTGGAAAACAGAATTTGTTCAAAATGTTTCCAGGGTCATCTATTTCACGCTGTCATTGATTGAGCTGAAACCCAAAGTTGCCGAACATGTTCTGTTGGGAATAGGGCAGTTGTATTGGGGAGGGGGGTGCTTTCTTCACCCAGGCAAAGGTTCTAACTTCTATTTCATCTTCTTTTCTATGCAAGATTTATATAGCATTTAATTTTGTTCTGCTTCTTTACAAACGTGTGGGTTTCTAGTTAGGACCTTTTGTAACCTGCTTCAAGCAATATACTGCTGTTTACTCATTTGATTTAGGAATTATCACACACTGTATTAGTTTGGGGGAGAAATCTTGAAAGGTTTGAAGCAAAATGTGCATTATTCACTTATGTAGCATGATCTTACATGGTAGCAACAAGTAAGGTTTTCTGCACATAATCTTCATTCCCCAAGGAAAGTAAGCAGAACACCTAAGAGGCCCTCAGTTAAAACAAGAAGCTTGTGTACAATACTAGATTTTTACATTGCAAAAATGACTTCATGAACATATAGTGTGAGAGCTAAAGTTATGTTTTAAGTTTTAATTACTATGCCTGAGAGGTCCATGAAACAAAAGTGCCTTTGGTCTGCAAGCATTTTGCCCAGGGATAGACAGTTCCTAAAATGCTGGAGGCTATTGTTTATGGGAGATAACAAGCCACATGTTTTTACTCCCCTAAACAAGTTTGTTTGACCCATCTGCACCAGATGTGCTTGATCACATGTGGGCGGGAGGTACACAGGCAGGAAATGCATCGGGATGTACACTTGCCCCTAATTTGATGTAGGCTTGAGGTAAGTCAGGATGTATGCTTGCCCCTGACTGACTTGATGGGAAATACTTAAGCCACTGCAAACTGTGACTTGAGGTCATTTCCCAGGAACCTGAGTATGCACCTGGCCAGAGCCCTTCCACCTGGCCAGTATTTAATTAAACTTGCTTCAAAATTTGGCTTTAAATTGTGGTAGTGGTCTTATTCTCAACTGGTGGGATTAACGATAGCTGATAAGATATGTAGCAAGGTACACTATTCTACAAACCTACTATTTATTGAGAAAATATGAGGTTACATTATGATGTCAAATATTTTCACTAAAATGTTAACCCTATAAAGAATTTTGTTGTAATTAAAATAAAACTATGATAAAAATACAGTTAAGGGGTGGCTAAGAATGTTGACATTGTAGAGCCTTAGCACCTAACAGCATCTGGCCAATTGAGGTATGAAATTCTATGTCTCATCACTCACTAATATTTGAAAAACTATGGTATTATAAGAGGGTCAAACATTTCTGATGGAGCTAAGCCTCTTCCATGTATGTGGATAAGTTGGTGTCCCAGTAAGTGTAACAAGACTGCTGTATTTAACAGGATGTGCTCATAAGATTATGGAGAGGTCTGTGAACTGCTGATAATTACAGCTAGGGAGAAGGAGAAATCCCTGGTCTCAAGGGAAAAGAACAGCCTGCTGCCAAATACTGAGCAAGCATCAATGAATATTCACGGATCTAAGTCTCTGAGGACTTCCTTTCTGCAAAACAAACTCTCTGTCATATGGTATCTTTTAACTAAAGAAGGAAACTTTGCAACCTAATTTTTATAAGAAATTGAGTTCCTTGTATTCCTATTCATGCTTCAGGTTCTAGTGAGACCCTGCCAGGTGGAGCCTGTGCCAAACCTCACTGAGTGTGGGCAAGGGGTTGGGTGGCCCCAACACAGGCCAGCCACTCCCACTTACCTCAGCCCCCACCTTTGGCACAGCTCTTCATTTCCATTCACTAGTGAGGTCAGGACTGTGACTTCCTCCCCAGCCAACCCTGAGTCCCTGCAGCCTGCTGGGTCTTGGCAGGCTAGAGCTGGCCAATCAGAAAAGGGCAGATCCTGCAACCCCGCTCCCCTCTTGCCCCTTCTCTTTCTTTTTGATACATTCTAGGCATGTCCTGACGCATCCAAAGGTGTCATGGCCAATCAAGTTTAAACTAATGTAATCATTGCTTTCTCAGACAATCATGACTGTTGGAGATGACCTAACTCTCCCAGGAATTCCCCTAGTTGGACATAAAAGGAGCCTGAGAGCTTCTATTAGGGTCACCGCCATTTTGTTGTGTGGCTGACCCTTGCATGCACGAATTTTCTCTTGAGAAATAAACACTCATATTTTTGCATATGAGAATGGTGATCTTTTGTGGGGTGATTTATGGACACTAACACTGGCAGCATGTTGGTCTCCTAACTTTAAAAATAAATAATGTTCTGTATTTACTTTTTTTTTAATTCTACTATTGTGATGTTTATACTTTTTAATATTTGGAGAAAATGTTTATCTTGTACCTTACTTGGCATATAGCTCTTTGAATATTTAGTAACAATAGAAACATTTGCCTTACAAATTATTGTCTTCATTTTTATTTCAGTATGAGAATTGCTTGACTGTTACCTTCTGCTTCAAGAACTCATGAAACTGTTATGTAAGTATAATCCAAATGAAGTGGGTTGCATTTTGCATCAAGAGCAATGATTAAACTGAGGCCAAATAGGATTTAAAAAATTGAAACATATAGTCTATTATATTCCTTTGTCACTTTTTTTCAATCAGTAGTTTCAAATCTCAAGCAAATTAGTGTGGTGTAGGGGTGTCATATACATGTACTCATTAGTTCTTTATCAACTTGGCTCAAGCCAGGTCATCTGGGAAGAAAGAACCTCATTTAAAATACTACCATCATATTGGCCTATAATAAGGCTGAGAGCTTTTTCTTGGTTGATGGTTGATGTAAGAGAACCTAGCCCATTATGAGCATGGGCTGCTCCATCAGAGTTCAGGGTAGTTCTAGGTTGTATAAGCAAACAGCAAGAAGCTGAGAAAGCCAAGGGTAAGAAGCTGATAAAGAGCAATCTTCCATGGCTGCTTCTTCATTTCCTACCTCCAGATTCCTGACTTGCTTGAGTTCCTGCCCTGACTTCCCTTCATGATCCCCTATAAAACTGTGCCAGCTCAACACATGTTTTTTCTCTTATAAGAAAGGGTTTATTGAGCACTCAAAATTTAGAATTCTCCACTATCTACCCCCCCCAAAAAAAGCCTCACAGAATTTTGTCTTCTCAGATAAGGGCCAGGAAATATTGTCAGTTTTTGTCTAGTTCTGTCACTGAGAGAATATTTGGTTTAAAAATCTCCAACTCTTGGAGAATCTGAAAGTATATTTTCCATAGCTGAAAAAGACTTTGAAATTTTATTTTCACCCTTTCTTTCTATGAAAAGGAGATAAATTTATCATGTTAAATAAAACAAGAGCAGGCTGTCAGTGGCAGGAAGTCACTGAAAAAAAAATGTGTCATTAAATGACATTATGTGGAGTGCTTTCTTAATTTTATGCTCCACCATAAAAATATCTATGTCTGTTCTAACATAACTGTTACAAATGGCATTGCTACTGTAAACAGACATTTCCTGTCCTGACCACCTCATCCCAAATAACCAACTCAGTGGCTGAATATGAATTATAAATACTCAGCCAATAGCTCAGGCTTATTACTATCTAGCTCTTAATTTTTTATTTAAGAAATTTTTTAATTCATTTTATATACCAACCACAGATCTCCCTCTTATCCCTCCTCCCACTCCCCCTCAGCCTTTCCCCCCAACACATCTCCCACCCCCAATCCCCTCCTCCAAAAAGGTAAGGGCTCCCATGGGGAGTCAGCAAAGCCTGGTACATTTAGTTGAGGCAGGACCAAGTCCTCCCCTCTGCATCAAGGCTGAGCAGTACTCCCATCATAGGAAATGGGCTCCAAAACGCCAGCTCATATACCAGGGACTGACCCTGACACACTGCCAGGGGCCCCTCAAGCAGACCATGCTACACAACTGTCTCCCTTATGCAGAGGGTCTAGTCTGGTCCCATGCAGGCTCCATAGCTGTCAGTCTATAGTTTGTGAGTTCCCACAAGCTTGGTTCAGTTTTCTCTGTAGATTTCCCCATGATCTTGACCCGACCCCCCCCCCAGCCCCAACAAGACTGCTCATTCATATAATCTATCTTCCCTCTCTTTGACTGGACTCCCCAAGCTCAGCCTGCTGCTTGGCTGTGGATCTCTGTATCTGCTTCCATCAGTTACTGGATGAAGGCTCTATGATGACAGTTAGGGTATTCATCAATCTGATTACTGGGATAGGCCAGCTCAGGCACCCTCTCCACTATTGCTAGGAGTCTAAGCTGGGGTCATCCTTGTGGATTCCTGGGAATTTACCTAGCATCAGATTTCTCCCTTACCCCATAATGTCTCCTTCCATCAAGATATCTCTTTCATTTCTCTCCCACTTTGTCCCTCCCCCCAGCTCAACCATCCTGTTCCCTCAGGTTCTCATCCCCCATCTCCTCCACTCTACTAACTCCCTCATCCCCAGTTTACTCCAGAGATCTCACCTATTTCCCCTTCCCAGGGTGATCCATGCATCCCTCTTAGAGTCCTCCTTGTTAGCTGATTTCTCTGGAACTGTGGGTTGTAATCTGGTTATCCGTTGCTTTACATCTAGTACCCAGTTATGAGTGAGTACATACCATGTTTTCTTTCTGAATCTGGGTTACTTCACTCAGGATGATATTTTCTAATTCCATTCATTTGCCTGCAAATTTCATGATGTCATTGTTTTTATATAGCTGAGTAATACTCCATTGTGTATATGTACTGCATTTTCTTTATCCATTCTTTGGTTGAGGGACATCTAGATTATTTCCAAGTTCTGGCTATTATGAATAATGTTGCTATGACATAGTTGCAGCTCTTACATTTTAATTTAACCAATATTTCTATTTATGCTTTGCCATGTGGCAGTACTTTTGTTAGCATGGCATGTTCATCTTCTGCTCTCTCTGCATCTGGCTGGTGGCTCCTAACTCTGCTCTTCTCCTTCCCATCATCCTTAGTTTGGTCTCTCCATGTATACTTCCTCCCTGGCTACTGGCCAATCAGCAATTTCTTTTCTTTTCTTTCTTTTTTTTTTTTTTGGCGGATCTTTCCATATTTATTAATTTTTAATCCTCAAAGCAGAGGGAAATCAGAGTTATTATGTTCCCACTACACAGATGACAGGCTCAGGGGCTTGCTAGGGCCATACGTGTGCCAGGTGAAGACTGGGGGCCAGGGATCTGTGATCTCCAGAACTCACGTGGACACTATACCTTTCTCTTATTCTTTTCAAAGAGTGTGAATAAGAAAAGGCACCACCCCAAAGGGGAGGGAAGCGGGGAGGGGAGGCCATGGCTCCATTTCCTTGCCTTAGGGCAGCCCAGAGTTTTCTTACTCTCCTTCTCATCAGCTCTGGTAGCTTCACAAGAGAGGCTAGGCTTACATTTTTATTATGTGTGTTTGCGTATGTGATGGCCATAGCACTTGCCAGGCTGCACGGGTGGCGGTCAGAGGACGAGGTGCTCCCTTTCTACATTGTGTGTCCTGGAAACAGAACTCCGGTCCTTGGGCTTGGCAGCAAGCACCGATCTTGCTGAGCCATCTCACCACCCCTTCCTGTGATTCTGGAAGGAGTTACCTCCCGACAAGGCTACTTCCGCAGGCCATGAAGTTCCACAGACTTACTCCCACTGCCAGGCCGTCTGGTCACCATCCTTGGCTTGCTCGGCCTCGCTGGTGGTCTTCCTAGCTGGAATGTGCTCCCCAATCAGCATTTTCTTAAACCAATTCCAGTGACAAATCTTTACAGTGTACAAGAAGATTATTCCACAGCAGCTAATTATACTGTCGGAATAACATTGGCATTATCAGCGAGCCTCTTACTGGAGGATTTAAGAGCCAGCGCATACCTCCTACATTTACTAGTTATAAAAACTAACTTTTTAAGATGAGGAGATGACTCTGAAAGTACAGTGCTTGCCTTGAAAGCATGAAGACCTGTAGACTAAATTTTCTCAGGCCCACCTGGACCTGCCTAGGCACCAGCCATTTTTATAAAAATAATCACTTAGAGGCTTAATATTAATTATAAACTGTTGGGTCTATGGTTCAGGCTTATTGCTAGCTAGCTATTACTCTTAACCCATTTCTATGAATCTATATATTGCCATGTGACTTGTTGCTTTACCTGTGTTCTATTACATCTTATCCCCGCTGGCAGCTTGCAGGGTCTTTCCCACTCCCCCTTTCTTCTCCCTGTATCTTTGTTTGGATTTCCTGACTGGCTGTAACCTGTCTTGCCATAGTCCAAAGGAGCTCCTTTATTAACCAATGGTAACAACACATATTCATAGCATACAGCAAAGACCCAAGTCCATGTGGAAGCCAGGCAGAGGAGCACAGGTTTCTAATCAAAGCAGTGGACAAGGACAGAGCAGATCTCTGTCCAGCTTATCTAGCACAGTCAGTGAGGTCCAGCATGAGTGAGTATCTGTGTCTCAAAAAAGAAAGGTGGAGAGTAATTGAAAAAGACTCCCAACTTAACTTCCAGTCTCCATATGCACATGTTCACATCTGCCCAGCACATCTATACACACCACACACACACACACACACACACACACACACACACACACACACACATACTTGCAAAATACCTAGGTCTTTATGTGGAATAATATTTTATAAGCTTTGATCTTAAAAAATTAGTTATTTACTCTTTATTTTTAAAATATTGAAATATTTTCTTATTTCATTATATTTTCTTTCATTTTCTAATAATAATAATAATGCATGCAAATCTTATAAGCATCTCATTTAAGCTAACTACTGAATAGAGCTCTTCAATATTATATAAATGCATATACACATATACATACAGAGATATCCTAGAAAACCAGACTTCTTTAGAGTAATGTAGACAATGATTCTAGCCTTTAATTTTTCTATTATATTAGAAGACTGATTTCTAACTCAGTCATCTGTAGTATCTCCTCTTGCCTTGATTTCAATTCCTTTCTCTTTATGAGGGGATCAGACAGCCAGGGTGAGCATGGTGCCCTATAGTATCATAACACGAATATCTGAAATTATTTCTGATATGTGTCATTTGTAATTTATTTTCATATATCTTTAATTTTAAGATAAGGTACAACAGACACTTCTGTCATGTTGACTACAGTAGGTAATTATAGTTTCTTAGTAAAAGATACATTTAAAGTAAAAATTTAAATTTAAATTTAGCTATTGTATGCAATCAGTTCAAAATACTTGTTCAAAGAAATGTATCTTCTGGAATTGCCTGATTATTTTCTCTTGGGACAAATGGAAAGTTCTTACCCAAAGGAATGGATTCCTTTTAGTCAGTGTTTTAGCCAATGTGGCCCTAAAGAGGAGATTATTCAGGAAAATAGCTTTCATGACATCCTTCAAATCCCAGCACACAGGCCCTTTATGCATCATTTGCTACCATCCCTGTATTAAAGAGGGTGAAAGTGCCAGTCTGCTACTCTGCATGCCTGTTAACTGTCCTTTGACTTGTAATTCGAGAGGAAACAGAGGAGACAGAACAGAAAGGGTTTCCCTGGGATCCTCGTAGAAATTTGTGGTCCCATTCAACTCAGGGAGTGTAGAATTATACATATTAAACTGGCACCACTGGCTCAGTCTGGTCCCAACTAGTTGAAAGAAGTGTTGGGGAAATTTTATAGTTGGCCTTTCAAACATTCCCATGGCAGCAGCGTGTGTGTGTGTGTGTGTGTGTGTGTGTGTGTGTGTGTGTGTGTGTGATTTTCTCTTTAAGAATACCAGGACTTGCTCACTAGAGTAACCCATACATGATTACCTTTTCTTCTGTCCTAAGCCAGTGTCACAAAATTTCTATTTCTGTAATTGCTTTCTTCTAGTTTCTAGACTGAAACCTAGTAGTACAGAGTTCCCTTTCATCCACTAAAAAAATTCTTCAATATTTTTCCTTTCTACTCAAAGAGAATTCTTTTTGAGCACTTACAAAGCATTGGAAGATGTAGACCATACTAATTTCTTTATCCACTGGATGAAAACAAATACAAAGGTTTCCTTTTTTGTCCATTTGTTTTGAGGCCAGGGTCTCACAATATAGTCTAGACTGGTGTTGAGCCCCAGATTTTCCTGCCTTAGTCTTTCCAGTGATGAGATGACAGATGTGTACTCACACATTATATCCATTGACTATGAAGTGTTTATATTTATATGGCTTCTTTTGCAATCATGATGATTGATTATATTCATAGTCAAATAAATGATAGCACTTGGCATGAAAAAAAGAATGAGGTGAAGTTTTTTAGAGATTAAAATAATTACTCTCTTCTATTTCTCTCTTCTATTACTTCTCTCCAAAGACTCCCATATACCCATCTTTGCTCTTTTTCAAATTCATGGCCTCTTTTTTAATTAATTGCTGTTGCATGTATATATTTGTTATATTCATAAATATAACATGAGTCTGTGTAATGTTACTTGAATGTATGTTTTTTTAGGACTGACCATGTGATTGGATAACCAGTTAGTATGCTTTTCCCTAGAGAAGATTATTTCTCCCACTGTCAACATTACATAGATACTTGTGGTCCTGTGTGTAGGACTGAGGCCTCCGTCCACTTTGGCTTATCTTTTGGTGTGATCCTTGCTCAGCTTGTGTTCAGGGAAGTCATGTTGGTGATTTAATGGGTGGAGCTTCTGAGATTACTAGGAGGCAAAAATCTCACAGCAAACTCTCTCATCCTCTGACTTTTACAATATTTCTCCCCCTCTTCTGCAATTTCCCCTAAACCTTAGGTGCTGATGCATTTTGTAGCTGTATCCCTTGGGATTTGGCTCCATAACTCTGCATTCTGATAGGTTGTGGTTTTCGGTAATGACCTTCATCCATTGCAAGGAGAAGTTTTGTTGAAGATGGGTGAGAATTAAGTTTGTCTGTGGGTATTAGGACAAATGTTTAGATTGTTGTTGAGGATTATGATGATTTAGTAAAGTGGAAGTAGTAGGTTCTCCTCCAAGATCCATGGCTTCACTAGCACAGGGTAGAAATCAGCTTTTCCTGTGAACTTACCAAGTTCAATAAAAATGTCAGGAATGTTTGTGTGACTATCAATCATATAAACTAGGCATCTTCAGTCTCATATCTCAGTTGGCACGATGAAAGGTGAGAATAACTGATAGAGCACCAGTCTATGATAATGGGATGTTTTTACCATGGAGGTACAGTTAATGTGTATGGTACAAAGTGCTCAAGTTATTTTGCACCGTGGAGTGGTTAGAATTATTCAACAAAACCCCTTGTTCTCTGGGAGCCTATAGTAAGTAAGGTGGGATGTGGGTCATTCAATGAATAAGTAAGATACTGACTTTAGATAATGTTCAATGACTAAATATAAAACATGATCTATAAGAATGGAACTCAATTTTATACAAGTCTGCCAACATTTAAAAAGGAACTGGAATTAAGGACTAGGGAGAAAATTTCCCAGAGATAATGGACTTGTGAACGTGTGAAGGATGGCCAAGAGTTAAATGAAAAATTAAACAAACAAACAAAAAAAATGAAAAGAAAAAGGAAAACTAGGCAGGATTGGTTTTCAGGAAGAGGAATAGCTCTTGGATGAATTTAGGTGTTTCGGGGTTCTCTTAAAAAGCTCCTGAGTACAGAATTCTCCTAGGAAGAGAGAAACCAGCACAGATCCAGTGTAGAGGAGTAAATGTGATGAATTGGTAGGCTGTGCCAATGTAACTGCTCGCACACAAAGGGACTTAGACCTTCCATTCATGAAGCATTTGTTAGCCACTGAAAAGACAGGTCCCGGTGAGAAGAGCAGATTCAGTACCGAGGCTGGAAACATTTGTACAATGTGATGAACGCAGAAAGGAGGGTGTGAGTCCTTGCTTTACTTCTTCATCTTCCAGAGATTTTCATTCAAGAAGCTTATAATATATGGGAGAGAATGACTTTTATGTATTAGCTCTAATTTAGGCTAAAGAGCTACATATTCTATATGGATTGGGAAAAGTTTCTTAATCTTGAGGAAAGTGGGTAAGAGTAGGGAGTAGAGAGAAAGTAGGAAAACTTTTTCCTGGTTGTGTGTGTGTGTGTGTGTGAACTTTTATTTTTATATTGGGCAGAAGACATACCAACACCATGGCACACACCTGGAGGTCAGATGAACCAATTGTGGGAGCAGGTTTTCTCCTTCTACAAGAGGTGGGTTCCAGGGTTCAGACTCAGGTTGTCAGGCTTGGCTCAAGTGCCTTTACCATCTGAACCTTCCACCTCTTTTCTTTAGAAAACTTTAGAAAACTGAGTTAGGTCTTAATCATAAGGGGTGCTGGAACCATCAATGGGTTCCAGAAAATGGCTGTGCCATTTGGCACGTACTCCACACCAGGGTAAAGAGCTTTGAAGGAAGAACATTAGAAAGGTATGAAGACAGACTTGTGGCAGTCCAGGGAGTTCCTTGAAAAACCCCACAAGTAGGGAATGTTAGATTAAGATTGGCAGAGGAGATGATACAGAAATAAAAGACCGAGACTGACCTTTCCTAGGAGCAGAACTGTTCTCAATTCAGAACAACCGAAGGACACCAGTTTCTTTCTGCAAAGATAGGCACTGTACACAGGTGATGCAGAGGGTTTGGCCCTTTTATAGAAGGAAATTTGGGGATGGAAGTTTCTATCTGCTGGTCAGTTCCCCCTTCAGACTCAAACTGGTTAACACCGATACAGCTTGGTGTGCTGAGTTTCTCAGGAGCGGCCCAGATCCTGACACCCCACAGGTGTTACCAGTCAAGTCAATTTTCCTGTCTGGAGTTCCTCCAGCTACCTGCGGCTGTTTGCTCACTAACCCTTCAGGGCTGGCTGTTGAAGGATCAATGGACGTCATCACCTGGAGCATGGACACAGTAGAATGGCATCAATGACACCATTTCTGGGAGGACAGTCCTGAAGGAAGGTGGATGGGAGTTTCCTGGGAAAATGGGGGCAGCTTGATCACGACCAGAGAGCCATCAGATTGGCTAATCCCTGTGTTCACCTGCTGAGGGCCATGACTCATTATTTTTGTCTTTTGGTCTTCTAAACACTCTTATGTGAAGATAGAAGAGGGTAGAAAGAGTCGATGTGTTCCACAGTTCTTTTCATTGGTGCTGCCACTATACACTACCATACAAACTATGGTGATATTTTATTTGTGCTGAAATGTGATTTTATTTGTATGTGAATAAATAAAGTTGCCTGGGGGTCAGAGCTAATAGCAAGCCATTTAGCAGAAGTCTGGCAGTGGTAGCACACGCCCTTAATCCGATCACATGGCAGGCAGCGTCTCTGTGTGGTCAAGGACACGGCCAGCACGGTGACACACATCTTTAATCCAAGTACCAACCATAGAGACCTGGAGGTCTGTATAGACAGGCAGTGATGAGGAAGTCATGTGGTTGGGTTTAGAACCAATGAGAAAGCAGAACAGAAAGGCAATAAAAAGACGGGTCACACAGGAGAAGGTCTCTCTCTCAGGGGAAGGACAGCAGCAACTGGTAAGCTAAAGGTTTTGCTAGTGCTCTGACCTCTTGGGCTTTTAACTCTTTATTTGGCTCTGTGTTTCTTATTTAATAAGACTGTTTAGAATTACATCTACAACAACCCAGTCTGGGAAACAGCATTTGGGGATTTGTTGTTGTTACTATTTGCACTGCAAAAAAAAAAACCCCAAAATTTGAATATCACAGTGTTTTCAGAGTTAGAGAATTCCAGGAAGGTACTCCTTCCAACCCATTGTCTTTATGTCTCCACAATGAGCCATTCTCAATGAATTAAAACTCCTGTTCCTACCATTGCTACTAATTTTCCTCATTCAGTTGGTGGTGTGAGGGAGATGTCCTGCTGAGGGACAAGGCCCACGCCAATGTCTCCCGTGAGTCGCAAATCTTCATTACACAGATTTCTTCTTGAAATACCAGATCTGGGATGAACTGCGCCAGGCTTCCAACTTTATTTTGTTGGGATGCTCTAGTGACCCAGAGAAATGGCAGCTCCTGCTGGGTATCTTCCTGGCTCTTCACTCTCTAGGTCTTCTAGAGAACCTGCTACTTTTGCTGACTATTTAGACATTCTACCATACGCCATTAAGGCAATTGTCTTCTGCTGCCTTCATCACAGCAGCATTCATTAGTGTGACAAAGGCTTGTGAGGGGAGACTCTGGAAACTAGATACTGTTTATCACGGATTCCCCATGCTAACCCTAGCCTCCAGAATCTCCCCTCCTGCTTTTCTTATTCCTCTATTCCTTGCAGTTTTGACAACCACCTTATTTTATCTTATTTTTCTGATGTTTGACTTTGACGTCCATGATTGTGAGAGTTCGGCATTGTGATTTGCTTTTTCACAGTGGCCAATACTGGGTTGTCTGCATTGTTCTAGTTTTGCTGTGTGTGCACCGAGGAATGTAGATGAATGGCATAAATGATGTTTTCTTTTTCCTGGCAGACTTTTCAATTGGAACAATGCAGCCTCGATCTCCCCAGTGATGGGGCAGAGATTGTTTGTTTCCTTGTTTCTTCTGTTGTTCCTCAATTTATTGTTTTTTTAGACTCTTTTTTAGACTTATATTTTTAGACTTTTGTTTGCTCCATAGATTTTGAAATATTCTTGATATTTGGAACCTGTTTTTTAATTCTTGCATCAGAGGCATTTCAAATGTGCCGTTTTGCTATAACAACAAAAATGCAGAAAAATGTTTCCAAGCAGCAGCTGCCAGTTCTTGCTGTTGAGGTCTTTAAACACAGAGTTTTCCAGGCTTACATGCTCACTTTTTCTTTTTCTTTTTTCCTTTTTCCCTTCAGACATACTATATCTTTTCTATAATGTATTTTTCCTAATTTATGGCATGTTAAAGATTCCAGAAGATTTCAAGTCCGTCTCCAAATAAGGACTCCTGGCCTCATAGGAAATCCAGACACAGGGAAAATAAGATGGATCCTTTTCGTGGAAAGTCAGTTGCTCTCTGAGGATCACTTACTACTTCTATCTGCAATTTCTTCTTTTTGCTAAATGCCTCACCATTTGATCAACAGCCTGTTTTTGACGCAACTGGAAATGACAAATGCCTCTGTATTTAGCTTTTAGTGTTGTGGGTTTCCCTCCTGACAGTCCCATATTGAGTTTCACTCATCCATTCACTTAACATTTAAGGGACAGGCACAGGGGCCTGGCACCATCCAGGTTCTGGAAGAAACCGAGAAGTGGCAGTGAAGTCAAACACAGAGGAAACAGCCTGGGTTTGGGAGGAACCTCCTGTATTTTCTTTTTCTTTTTTTCTTTTTTCTTTTTTTTCCCCCCATGATGGATAATGATTACTATGGAAGAAGGAAGCTCCCTTTTGTTTCAGAAGGTATTTCTTAGCTATCTGAGACTCCCTGAGGGGCCACACAAAGAGAAATAGAGCTACAATTAGAGAGAGAGAAGGTGAGGCCAATGTTAAAAATATCTCCACAGGCATAAACAAACATCAGCTGGGTCTCATGTTGCCTGCGGAGACTGGAGGGGAAGAGAAGTGAAATCAACACTGATTGATATGCAGAAGGAGCAAGATGTGTACAACCCAAGTAGAAACGAAAGCATTGTTTCTGACTGGGTGCTAGTGGTCTGGCGCTGCATGGGGTTTGGGGACCAGCTAGAAATAGCAGGGTGAACTATGACATCCCCCTGCACTAAAGGTCCTTAAAACACGAGAAAAACTACCCAGAGCATGGTAATATGTACATTAGAAACTAATAAAAGCATCCCATTACAATTTCCTATGATAAATTTTTATTGTTTGAGAATTTCATACATGCATATAATGTGTTCTGACCAAATCCACCCCATCTCCCACAATTTCTCAAACCTAGGACAAATGGCTGAGGTGGCTATTAACATATCCAAGTGGATGCGTGTGGAATGCCAGGGTCTCCCAACACCCACCATGTTCTACCTGCTACAGCATCCTCCTGGCTGGCATAATCAGTCTCCTACCCTAAACTTCTCCAGCCCAGGGACTCAGTTGGGCTTGCCTTTCCTCCAGCTTCTCTGGCCCCTATAAAACTCAGCCATTTTGGTTACATCAGCCAGTCTCTTAGCCCAAGCCATCTCACTTGCCCTCCATCCTGCTCTCTTCTCTTATGGCCCAGCTAATTCTAGCTATATTCACTTTGGACTCTTCCAGATGTCCTGCCTCTGCCAGTTTTCTCCTTTGTATCTATAACTTGGAAACCAACATACAAGTGTTTCACTTCCCTTATTTCACTCCAACCCTTCCCATTTGCCCTCCCTCCAAACCTCTCCCTGCTCCCTTTCAAATTGATGGCCTCTTTTTCTTCTTACACACACACACACACACACACACACACACACACACACACACACTTATAATTACTACCAATTGAGTCTGTTAATTGTGACTTTTGTACATATGATTTTTGTAGACGAATTTCTAAATGGTCTTATTAAATAAAAAACACAGAGCCAAATATAGGGGAGAAAGCCTTAGAGAAAGATGGGGAAATAGGGGAAGCCACAGCTAACCTTACCTCACCAACTTGGCAACTGCCAAATGCGAGTTACTTCCTGTTTACCCACGCCTTTATTGCCTTGCTGTTCTGCCCTCTCATTGGTTATCTTAGCTCAGCTACCTCACTTCCTCTTCCTACACAGCTCTATCACTTTCTGTCTGTCTGTGCAGACCTCCAGGTCTCTATGGCTGGTACTGGGATTAAAGGCATGTGTCACCACGCTTGGCTCTGTTCCTTAGTGTGGTCTTGAACACACAGAGACCCTGCCTGCTAAGTGATAGGATCAAGGGTGTGTGCTACCACTGCCCTGCCTGCCTTCTTTGTTTATTTAAAATGGTTTGTGATTTCCTCTGATCTCCAGGCAAACTTTAGTTATTAAAGCATAAATAAAATATCACCACATTTCCACACAAATAAAATATCACCACAGATTTCAGAGCTGAACACCTTGTTTTGGATAATCAATTATGGGGCTTATCCCTGGAGAGACTAGTTCTCCCTCAGTAGTCATTAGTTGCCAATAGTTTTTTGTACAAGGGTTAGGTCCTATGAGATTTCCTCTCTTTGCATTAGCGTGTCTATTGATATTGTTATCATTCAGGTCTTTTTTAGACGGTTATGTTGTGAGGTATCAAGGGTATAGCTTTCCTGCCATCTCTAGGAGACATAATCTCACAGTAGATTTCCTATTTTTACTGTCTCTTACACTCATTCCATCTTCTCTTTTGAGTGATCTTTCCTGAGCCTTAGATGCAAAAATTGTATGAGAGATTGGAGCTGGGCTTCCAAAGATCCATTGATCTCTGCTTTATGAGTAGCTGTGGTTTTCTATAATGATTTCTGTTTGCTGTAAAGAGAAAGCCTCTTTGATGGTGGGTAAGAGCTACACTTACCTGTAGCTATAAGAATAAGTTTTAGGATGCAGTTAGAAAATGTGCTGGTATAGGAAAATGATGGTAGAGAGTTCTCTTCTAAACTGTATGAATTCACTAGGCCTGAGAAGTTGGCTAGATTTGTATTAGCAAAAATGATTTTCCTCCTAATGAGAGTATCTTACGCCCAATTAGACCTCTGTTGGTTATGCCAAGACATGAGATTGCACCTTTCTGGATATTTTGTCATGCTGCTCATTTCTGGGCTTTATAGGCTTCACAGCCAGGCAGGACCATTGATTACTTCCCTCCCTTGGAAGCTTATGTAGTATTTTCTGACACCATGAAAGCTAAACCATAAAAAAGGAGGCTTTCAGGTTAGATCTAGCTCAAGTCTTTTGAGTCCTATGTCTGAAGGATTCAGTGTCCTCAGGATCGGGACACACCTTCAGCCTCTGGGAGGCAACTAAGGGTAACAGCAATGGGCTATATTGTTTTGGGAGTCACATGACAACTCTGACCAACAGCCTGGGTGGAAATTTCTCAGGCGTGGTACTAGGCTTTCATTAGATCATTTATGGCTCATGTGGGGAGCTTTGTTAGCCCAAATGACATAATTTTGCTGCTTCATCTTTAAAAAGAATTATGAATTATGTCAGGTGATTCATATTTGGTGTAGAATATCTCAAATCTTATAATAAAATATTACTTTTAGGACTACAAATAAATGTCTTGGCTCCTATTACATCATAGTAGGATCAATGTACTACCATGATGTAATAGGAACCAAGACACTGGCCCCTATAGACCGAGCAAATCAGTGAACAGCACCATCACCCTCTGCTGGTAGTTTAAAGAATTGCAAGCACAAGTATCAGATCACTTTCTCCAGAAATACAAGACCTCAAGAGAACTTTGAGATTATGAAATCTAATTTAGAAATTGTATATATTTGGAAGTTTAAACATTTTCAATTGTTCAGTTTTTTCTGGGGAAAGTGTGTTGCTAAAAAGGAATGAAAATCTAGGACACAGTTCTGAAAAAATCTAATATTTAAGAGTTAACAGAAAAGGATCTTCTTAAAATTATTTAAAAAAATCTTTTTATAAATTAGGAAGAAAATATGATGCCAAAACACAGTGAAAACTGAGCACTTTCAGAGCAAAATAGAGAATCATAGGAGATTGATCCTATATCATCTGGCAGTTTTCTGCCTTGCCCTGCTTCAAATAGCCAAGTACATTGCTGTACTTAAAATCTTTTTCATATGCTAATAGAAAACCATTATTAAATAACATTGCTTTCTCCTATGCCTTTCTAGTGCTTATCTTCAAGCTCAAGGCATTGTACTGAGTATTTGAAACCTCTACACAAAGGATAGACTTTACAAAAAAATCTACACATATATAGACAGTTGTTTTATAAATGGAAAATGGGACTTGTCTTATGTTCTATTATTTTTTTAACTTGCTGTTGTGTGTGGGTGCATGTGTGCATGCATGGGTGCATTGTGTTTATTTCCATAGGCACTGCTTAGGAAGAACTGTAATACGTGGTTCTAACTGGTCATGGTTTTCTGGGAATCCAATGGCTCCAGATTCAATACCTTAAAGCATTTCCTAAATGTATTTGTATAAATGGATTAAAGAAAGTTACAATGAGGGTACTGAGAACAAAGGAAGAGAAACCCAAAGAAAGAATATTTCTAGAGAGGATTTCTCAATCTAGAAAGGTAAATTTTTCCTTAATATTCTTTCCTTGTCTCTCCTATGTCGACCTCTGTCTACACTCATATCTGGAATATATTTTCTTACCATAGTCATTCTTCACTAGAAGAACATGGTAGATTCAAACCGTGCTGTTTCCTGGTCACCCCTGTTCTGAGTCTATCATTTTTCACATTATTGGATTCTGTCTTCTAATGCATAGCATTAAAAGATTCATTGCATATCATTTTGCACAGATTGTATTATATGAAAAACTGATCTGTTGTAAATATTAAATATCTGTCAGTCATTTTAAATTAAATACTGTTTTTAAAAGGAGATGAACCACATGGAGACTAGGAGAAGTGTTCTGATAATATTTGAGAATTTCAACATCTGCTTCTATTCTGTTATGTATCTATCTTTACTTGTTCTTTGGAAACAGATGATGAGTATTTCTAATGTGCAATTATTTATAGAATATTTTACCAAATGTAAGAGTTAGCCAGTTCCATACATCTTTTTTTTTTCTTATGACTCCTTAGGAGGTTTAGTACTCATTAACCTCTCTAGGAAAGCACACATACCTCTGTCTTAAATAAATAATTTAAAGGACATATGTACATGAAAAGGAAATGGGAGAAAAAGAAGATAATGTCTAAAATAAAATGCTGACTTGAAAAAAAACTCATGGGGCAGTGAGATAGTTCAGTAGATAAAGTGCTTGCTGCCGAGCCTGAGGACCTTAGTTTGTTCCAGGGACCCACATGGTAGGAGAAGAAAACTGAGTCCTACAGGCTATGCTCTGACTTGCACTTGTACATAACAGTGCACACGTGCATGACAATATGCATAATAAATATAGGGTATTTTTTTAAATAAATGGTTTGTGGATATAAATCATGCAGATTGTTTTTGCTTTCTCTCTCTAATGTCTTCGTGATCACCTTGACCAGAGTAACACCTTTGTCTGGCATTTCTTCTTTTCTTCAGAATTTTCATAACCTCTTTGTGTGCCACATGGCTCTCAATGTATCCATTACGTGATTTCATCATGCAGGAGGAGTGGATGAAATACTGCTTTGTAACCGAAAGTAATGTAGTTCTGTCTCCTTGCCTTTCACACTGTCTCCTCCTTGAAGGCATGGCTGGCTACATGCTTGCTTTCTTTTGGAGAAAGTATGTGGTGGACTGCCATATAGAAAACCCCTGTTTGCTTTAATAACTCATTCTGAGAGTGTGAAATAGATACCCAAGCTTCAACACTGCTACTATGAATAAAATCCAGAGCTAAGAGGACTAGTTCCTACCTTGGCCTTCACTCTCTTCTCTACTAAGCTGAGGAAATAGGGGGAAAAAGGAGTGATCTTATCATCCAGCTCAGGGAGAGGCAGGCAGGCCCCAGGTGAGGAGAGATCTAGGCAGGGGTGTCCTAACCTTGATGCTCCGGCACTTTCCTATGGACAATTATTTGTTGTACATGTGTAATAGGGATATGGCTGAATAGAGGGATACTTTAGGCTTTGAAGCAACAGTCATGGAGTCTACTGAATATTAATAAACTCAGTATCACTCCATTTCTTAGTTGTAAAAACCAAAACAACTAAAGCCAAATATGGTACAATATACTTGAATCCCAGCATTGTGGAGATAGAGGCAGAAGTTAAATGAAGATTTATATTATTAGGATTCTCTCAAAACAACAACAACAACAAAAAAGCAAGAAAGAAAGCAAATGAGCAACTATATAAATACACTATTAAATATCCTTTATGGGGGCAAAATTACCTTCAGTTGAAAAATCATGTAAGATCATTTAGGGTGAGGCAGGGAAGACATCTGATACCCTGACACACACTTCCTTCATTTGTCAGTGTTATTGGAATTTCAGGACTGGTTTGCTGTGTCTCGAGAATTCATGAAGGCTAATCTAACTTTACAGCTTCCCAGATAAACAAGCTTATAAAATAGGTCAGCTCTTAATATATCTTCAAAATGTGCCTATTATTTATCCTGCTCCAGTGTTTAACTTGCTCATAGGACTGACCAGCACAGCATTGCTTCCCCTGTGACTGCACACAGATAGGTCACTATGGAGAACAGAGGGTATTCCCCCCTTTCTTTAAAAAAAAATAAATTTAGGTGCATTGTTCTCCTACATTCTAGAAAGTTTAATGCATATAACCGTAGCTAAGAGAGTTTGAAACCTTTGCCTTGGAATTGATTGTCCTCTTTGTTAATTTACTTAATTCTAATTAAATTTAGACAGTATCTACCACCAAAAATTGTTTAAGATTTCTGTTAATAAAAAAAACCCACTATATAAAATAGTTGTACACACAAAGTATAAAAATATGTATAGCAGAAATGCTGAAGCTACTGTGTCAGGAAATGGAAATTTACTTTATCCATCTGTGTTTCCAGACAGGCTGGATAAAATAGAAATGGAGTATCAAAAGAATCATTTCATAATCAAGCCTCTTTTAATAGTAATCCTGAGCCCTAGTAAGAGAAATGGATACGAGTTTGCAAGAGTTTGAAGTCTTTTCCCCCTCTTTGGTACATTTATTGAAACAATGTTTTCTTTTCTTGTAAATTAATTCTTACTGGCTACGAAATAAGAATTTGCTAGTCTCTCATTTATTGAAACTATATGAATATTTTTTTTCTCTGAGAAAACATTATCTAACACAATGAGACTTACTCTTTCTATTTGATTATAATTAATTTTTTTTTAAAATTGGAATTGTGTGGTCAACATACTCAAAGGCATACATCCTCAAAAAGTTAAAAATGAGTCGAGTTTTTCATTCAAAGCTCCATCCCAGGTTCCTTTCTAAAAGTAATCATCATTCTCCAATAATTGTGTCTCTTTCTAGAATTATTTTTGTGGACATATTAGTGTATATCTCTCTTTCACATGTGTGACATTATGTTCTGTGTGATGAACATTGTTTCTAGTGTTCACAGATTAGCTGATAACAGCCCTTCATCCCACCCTTTAGCACTCTGCTGGACCACTGCAGCAGGACACAATATCCTGCATCCTCTGCAAGATTGCTAGGATGTTCACTGTCTTTGTCAACCGGAGGTCTCCCTCCATCTTTGGTCACTGACCATAGCAGCTGGAGACTTCCTTTTAAATAGCTACTACGAAACAATGCTTCATACCATGAGTCCAGTATTTGGGTATTACCCATGTGTGTCTCTCTTCCTAAAGCCATTAGGAGGGGAGCTGGTCAGGGGCACACAGGCCCTTCCATAACTGAGTTTTAATGGCTCTGGCTTATCGACCATTGGACATGTCTTTACTTCTCTGACAATGGACATAAACACAATGTAAATTTATATTTCCTAATTACTCATTCAATCAACCTCCCCAAACCTGTATCACAGATTCTTCCTTTTCCTTCTTTCTGTTAAGCACAGGGACAAAGGAGAGACAGAGCCATATAGTTTTGTAACCTAACCCCCCCACCACCACACACACACCCTTTGCCCTCAGCTCCTGCCTTCAGTTCAGTCTCCTGGCTGTCCTAGATTTTTAACTTCAATTGCTAGTTGGACCACTTGACGAAGCCCTGATTTTTATCTTTGTAATAACTACATGTGTCTTAGTGTGATTCTTGTGCACACAGATTCAGGACATCTTTGCTTCTGTGGCAGTCTAACAGCAATTTCTCAAGTTATTTATCATTCAGCACTTTTTAAATTATGTCACTTTAGTGGAATGCCATCTGAGATTTGAGTTAACAATGATTCATCTATGAACACTGCTTTCAGCACACAGCTCATTTTTTAGGAAGATTTATATTAAAGTAGCAGGAAATATTTAACTACTATTAGTTTAATTCTTTTCTCATTAAGGTGAGATGAAACTATTATGTGTATTCTCCATTATGGATCCTTGGATCCTGAGAATCCCACCCCCAAAATTTAGTTATGGGGTCTCAGAAACTGAGGGTCTTTAAAATAATGAGGATGTTTTTCAGTTTTGCTTCATAATTGACTTTTGGAGTCATAGAAAAAAATGGCCTCTCACAATCTATATACCATATTAAAAATTAATCCTATTAGACAAGGTCATAGAACTTCAGTGTAAGCTTGAAAAACACATGGCATCATGTAGTGATAATGGAATCCCAGCTCTTCAGCCCTCAGAATGCATGAAGAGGAAGGCAGCGAAGGTCACACATTTTCTGACCTCCATTCTGTACACAGTGTTCTAGAGAAAGAAATCAAGGTAGCTTAGATGATGAGAAAACCCATCACAATGGAAGATTGTGTGCCTGGCCCTGTTAAAAGACTCTTGAGTGAGAATGTGCAGGAGAAAACTGCTTCCTCACATTTCCACACTGAAGAGGAAAAATAACATCAGAGAGAAGCACACATATTTCCTAATTATGAGGGTTGGGGGATGGGGAGAAAGCCTTTGCCTAGTTTTTAATATTGAAGATTCTCTGGAATTCCTGCTTGATGTTCATCAGAATATATTTCTCTGCAGCTGTGTACAACCAAAGACTTTACTTGGGTCACTGAACCCGATAAAAAGACTTTGGGCTAATACTGAAGAGATTGGAGTTACAGTGATTGTATGCAGCAATATGACATTCAGCGTATAAACATGCTTTAAAAAGATTTCAGTATTGAATCCATATTACTTCCATGCTTTTGGTGTGTGGATCATATTAAGACAATATGTTTATTTCCTTTCATGTCTCTTACCATCAAAGTTCAGCTGTGAGGATGACTTTATTTTTTTAAGTTGGGAATATAATTACAATTAGACTGCAGGAAGTTAAGCCTTCCATTGTCAGAACTTTTATTTACACTTATTTATTTAGTTGGGGGAATTTATGAGAGGTAAAATATGCTCAGCTAAGATCACAAATGGAGAAACAATGCTCTGTGACTTTTCCTGGGGAGAATTGGGCAAATATCTTCTTAGTAGGGATAGGGCACTGGTGGCAGACTGAAGAAATGTTCCCACTAAGGTCTAGCTTAGTGAACCAATGAGTGACTGGGTTGTGTGCAGCTGTGTAGGCAAGTAGTTCATTGCATGAACATGGGTGATTCAAAGGCAGCTGCACTGTTGAAAAGTCGAGCCAAGCTATGGTGATGCCTCCTTGTTTCCTGGCAGCTGCCTACCCAACTTGTAGGAAGCCTCACCAGAGAGGGCCGCATCTTCCCCAACAGTTGCTTCCTGATTATATACGCTTGGAGGGCATCTCCATGAATCTTGCAACTTTCTGAGCTTCCCCAGGCTTATAAATTTTGTGAGCTGCTTGAATTTCTCTTTCTGAGCTTCAAGTTTCATGTGCTTCCCAAGTCTTCCGAGTCTCTGTTTCTTTTAGAGGGAATGTTTTCAATTGGAGCCTATAACTCCAAAACATGCTCATGTCACATTCTTTATAATTAAATACTATAAATATTCCTGACAGGTGATTAAATGAAATCTGTGTCAATCTCCCACCTTCACCATAACAATGGTACGTTTAGATTTATAGTTTTTAAGTTCCTCAGTGGTCTGTATCAGACCACGCCAGCTTTAGAAAAATCAGCCCTAGTCTGTTTCTCTATTCTTCCTCCTTGCCCACCATCCTTGTTGCATCATGGTCTATAGGAGACCACATATAATACTTGAGCATACCACAGGCCATCCATCCAAATTGCATCTGGTCTTCCCTAATACAGCCCTGCTCACCACTCCTTAGACCTATGGTAGTATTTATTTTCTAAGTTTCATCAAGAATAAAACACTACGAACTTGATTTCTTATACCTCCACATCTGTCATCACATAGATTCATTCAATGAGTTTAAGGTCACCTCACCTGTGTCATCTAAATAACGTTTTAAAGAGTGCATTTGGGATGCCATCCTATCATCATGATCACCTGGTGGCTTTCATGCGGGAGGCTGTACTACCAAGTGCCCTCAAAATAATGGAGAATTCATTTTCTTGGTGGCATGGGAAATATGGCTTGCTCTTTTCAAAGACAATATGCAGAAACTCTGTATCACGGAAAAGGAAACAGGAACGTATTTGATATAATATACTGTAGATGCTAGTGTAATGTAGGATGTGAAAGGGGAAGTCACAGTAAACTCATGACAAGTCAAGAGCAATCAAGTCAAAATATCATTGTAAAAATGTATTTATTGAGCTGGAGAGAATATTCAGAAGATAAGAGCACTGGCTGCTCTGCAGAGGACCCAGGTTCAATGCTGAGTACCCATATGGTATCTCACAACCCAAGGAGATCTAATACCCTCTTCTGGCCTCCTTTGGTACCAGGCACACCTGTAGTGCACATACATACATGCAGCAAAAACACCCATACACACACTTTTTAAAAAAAAAAAGAGATGCATTTATTAAACCAATGAGCCTACCAGCACAAAATATTTCCGGTTCTAACATAGTATAGTCCTAATGATTGTGAAGTTTTCATGTTACAGAGTCTCATGTCTCTTAATAAAGAGGTATATTCTGAAAAACGAGGTTTTAGGTATTTTTGTCATTGTGTGACTATCCTTGTGTTTAGCTACATAAGTTAAAAAAGCTATCCCTTCTGTAGGAAATATAGTCTTATGAGACCAGCGTTGTAAACATGTCCGTTACTGAAAAAACACTTACTGTGGCTCATGACTATGATATAGTCATAACTATAATAAATTATATGTTATAATTAATATATAATATAACCGTGGCTGTACCACATCACCATCTTTGTCAATAACCAAGAGTGACACCCTGTTACGTTTGCCACTGCTTTGTAACTAGAAGTAGTCAGTGTCTCCCTTACATTTATTAGGAGATGACTAGACATTATGCACATGATGTACATGAAACATTGGTCAGGTGCCACACTGAATCTGCCTATAAGTATATACAAGTGATACAGACCAAGAAGGATGGACCATCAAAAGAGATCAGCATACAAATGAACACACGTCTCATTTAGGCAAGGAATTCTAGCATATGGTACAGCTAAAATACACTTAGGAGGTGAGTACATAGTTGGTATAATTTGGGACTTCATGTAGTTCTCAGCATAGAGAAGAGGCACAGAGACAGGAAGACAGCAGGTGCCCTCCCTGTAAGATGTGGGTAGATCACTTTTGCTATTAAACACTTGGATATACTATTATGAAATTCAGTTTTTTCAGTCTTTTTCTATGTCCAGTGATGTTATTTTTAGCTATGCCCATTATCGTTCTTGTTGCTTAGGATTTTTGTGGAATGATTTAAATTTTTTATATATATTTAAATGGGGAGGAACATCCCATTGCACACATGTGGAAGTAATGTTATATGTAACACTACACACACACACACACACACACACACACACACACACACACACACACTTGGTTTTTCAACACAGGGTTTCTCTGGGTAGTCCTGGTTGTCCTGAAACGCACTCTGTAAACCGGATTGGCCTCAAACTCAGGGATCTACCTGCCTCTGCCTCCTGAGGGCTGGGATTAAAGGCATGTGCCACCGCACCTGGCTCACTAATTGCTTTTTAGTAAGTAATACTTCATTTGTTCTCTCTTTCTTTTGTATCTTTCTTCTTTTCAAAGCTTTTGTGTGTGTAGGGGTCCACACAGGTCATGTGGTCCTAAGTTAACATAGGATGTCACTTCTCTACCTCTATGTTGTTGGAGACAGGGTCACTTTTGTTATTGTTGCTGTTGTTGTTGGCTGCTGTGTGTACCAGGCTAGCTGGGCCAGGAGCTCTTTAGAATTCTCTGTTTCCCATCTTGCTGTAGGAGTGGCAAGATTATATATGTGCTACCATGCCTGACTCTTACGTGGGTTCTGGGTTTTCAAATATGCAAGGCAAGTACTCTACCTGCCGAGTCAGCCCCCAGCTCTCTTCTTTTACGCCACTTTTCTTTTACCTAGTTTTGCTACAGAATGCTTTCTGATTTTTGCCTTGTTTTTCAATGGGGTAGAAACAGATGCCAAGGTCAGCCCTTTACAAAGAATAAGATGAGAAGACTATTTTCTTAGAAATGATTTTGCCTCATCTACTCCAAGCCAGTGTGTCACACCATCATCCACTCCGTTCTCTGAGCATTCCAGATGAAATGGAGATAATTTTGGACCAGTGTGGATCATTCTTACAAACCTTTGTTTTAAAATACATTGAATTGTTGTTAAGTTTCTTTTGTGTTGCCTGATCATTCATGTGACACTGATTGTCCCCTCCCTTCCCTTACAGCTATAACCTTGTTTATATGAATATGTGTCAGTTCCTTGTTTGGGACACTATCCCCTACTCAGTAGTATGGAGCTATGGTCACAGTGTTTTCTGTAATATAGCCAGGTCAAAGAGTAGCATCTCAAGAAAGTAAAAATTCATGAACTGTTTGGGTCAGGAATTGTTAGATCTTTACTGTCTTGTTTTGAATATATGTTAACATATAAAATTCATAACTAGTTGTAGATATAGACACTCAGGAATGCACATACACACACATGTATATTTAGAGACACAGAGAGAGAGAGACAGAGAGACAGAGACACACAGGAACAGACAGACAGAGAGAGAGACACAGACAGAGACAGAGACAGAGAGACAGAGAGCCAGCAATATCTCCATGCAGGCATCAAGCCTTAGAATGCTCCCAGTATCACAGCTTTTGGCAGGGATGTGCTGAAGTTTGTAGTTAGGCTAGCATTCATGCTCTCCTGGAAGATAAAATTATCATTGGGTTTCAGCCACTGTAGAATTTTAATGAGTTTTAGAGAAGAGAGTAATAAAGGAATGCCTTTATTACTTGTACATATACTTATAAAGCACCAGTTTTTGAAGAAAAATATAAAGCCTATTACTTAAAGTATATTTTTTATGATCAATATTACTTTAAAATATTATTTATTTATTTACTTACTTACTTACTTATTTATTTGGTGTGCATGCATTGCTCGGGGCACATGCAGAGGTCAGAGGGTATTTTGTGGGGGGTCGATTCTTTCTACCACGCACATTCCAGGGGTAGACCTCACGTTGCAAGGCTTGGTAGCAAGTACTTAACCTGCTGAGCCATTTTGCCAGTCCTCATTTATATTATGAAGGATGCCAATGTTGAGTAGATATTTTAAAAGAGAGAGCGTGCCATCTGGAAGTCTCTGGTTATCCAGGAAGTGGGGTGAGGGTTTAGTATTCTTATAAGAGGCTCTAGTAACAAAGAATGAATGATCCCTGATTTTCTCTCAATGAACTAAGTTTTCTTGGCTACTGTTCTTAAGGCAATTCCGTCTTCAATCTCTATCCTTATTATCTAAGAAACAGTCATAGACTATTCCTAGCTGCTCTTTTTGATTCCATGTGAAACAACCTTTTCTCTCTCTCTCTCTCTTTTTTTTTTTTAAACTAGGTCTTATGTAGCCCACGATGGCCTCAAACTTGCTATATAGTAGAGACAACCTTAAACTCCTACCCCTTTTGTCTCCCAAGTCCTGAAACTACAGTCATCCATTACTTCACCTGGCTCAAGCCATTTCTTCAGTGATTGAACTTAATGGCATTACTTAAAGTAACACAAGCCGCTTTTCTATTTCAATGTACTTGAGTAACTTACTGCTCACTTTCTACTTGTAGGGGATGTTGAGCTTTCCATTTCAGTCTTATTTTGTTATAAGTCATTCAATTTCTGTGCTAAGAAATTAATATAATTTTATCATTTTTCTTAAATGAGAGCAAACATTCACACTCGTATTCCTAGTCCATTGTGGTGTGGCATACTACTTACAATAACCTGAATCCTTTTATGTTTTCAAGTCAAAGACTTGAGTTAAAACACTTCATCTTTGTGATTTTATATGACCACTAAAAACGAACTATTTGTTATGTAGCTTATCACCACCATTGTAGAGAAGGTAAGCAGAAACTTCAAGAGTATAACACATATAAGAACACATTGCTAATAAGAGAGAGGATCCAATTTCTAAATTAAGTATGAGTTTTAGCATAACTAATATAGTCATCTTTGGAGAATGATAACCAGATTGGCTAATGTGGGAGAATGAAGTTGAACTGAGCAAATATCTTGTGAAGACTTTGAAAATTAGCCATGTGCAGTAACTAGTCGTATCATTTTCTGCTGCAAGTAGATGAAAGCTACTGACACTGAGAAGTTTATGCCATTCTAAAACCATACAAGAATATACTGCAGTCTGGTCCCATCAAGCCCCTGCAGTCTCATGGCCTGCTTATAAAATAATCACTCAGAAGCTTATATTAATTATAACTGCTCAGCCATTAGCTCAGGCTTATTTCTGACTAGCTCTTACACTTAAATTAACCTATAATTCTTACCTATGTTTAGCCATGTGGCTTGGTACCTTTTCTCAGTTTTGCCTTGACATCTTGCTTCCTCTGTGTCTAGCTGGTGACTCCTGACCCAGCCCTTCCTCTTCCCAGAATTCTTCTCATCTGCTAGCCCTGCCTATACTTCCTGTCTGGCTACTGGCCAATCAGTGTTTTATTTATCAACCAATCAGGAGCAACACATATTCACAGTGTACAGAAAGACATCCCACAGCAATATACAGTGGAAGGTAATTGCATTCAAAGCAAATATATTTTCTGGAGTCATAGCAACAGAAATCTAAAGAGATCCATCTCTCTAACTCACCATTGTTACAAACAGTGATGGGACACTATTCTGGGATCCTATTGTTTTAGTAAGTTTTCTTGTTGCTACAACAAAAAATATTCAACCAAAGAAACTTAAAGAAGGCGGAATTTATCTTGACTGATATCTCAAGGTTACAGTTCAGCCTCATACAGAAGTTATGGTAACAGGAGCCTGAGGAAGCTGGTTGCATTTTGTCTTTCGTCAAGAAACAAAGTAAGAACTCTAGTATCCAGCTCTCTTTCTCCTTTATTTGTAATCTAGAAACTGGGATTATATAATGATGTTACCATATGTAAAATCTTATGACTTCAATGAATGTACTCTAGAAACTCTCTCAGACATGGCCAGAGCTTTCTATCCAAGATGGTTCTAGAGCCTGCCAAATTTACAATCAATCGTCACAGCTTTGTTAGTAGTATGTTTATTCACTATATAACTAAACTTTCTCTGTAAGATACGCCATCCCAGGCTTTAACAAATAAGAAAGAATTTTACTGTCATAAACAAAAAAGGATGTTGACTAGTCAGCTGCTAGTGGTGCATATGCATGTGTGTAAATCAAAGCTGAGTTAGGGAGGTTTCCAGGAGTTCCAGGCCAGTGGGGGCTACATAGTACATAATGAGTTTCAGGACAGCCAGGACTAAAGATAGAGACCTTTTCCTCAAAGCCCAGAGAATAAGAACTATGCTTTATAGTCTTAACTTTGTACTTTTCAAAGAAGGCAAATATCTGAAATAATGATCCTTAAAAATTACAATAATTTATTCTTTCTCTTTCCAGAGAGTTCTGGAATGGATTGGTTTAATTGTCATATAATTATACCTCTACTACAACACAGATCATATAACATATAATATATAGAACAAACTTAGAAAAATTTCAGGTGGTCTCAGATTCATCTAAGATTTATTTTCTTGATATTATTAAAATAAATTTGAATTCTTAGCTCTGTTTGGATGTTTTGCTTTGTGCTATTACTATTTTGATACTGATTTATTTGCACTTTGTATAGTTTGAACATTAAGGACATAAAATGTATTCTATTCATTTACAACTTTCTCATTTAACATATTAATGTCCTGGTCAACCTCCCAAATGTTTTCAGAATTTTGAGAACATCTCACCAAGACTGTGGATACTATTCGATTTTGTAACATTATTATTCTAAGTGCATTCTCATTTTTCTTCCTAATTCAACTCTCATGCCCTCCCATACAGCTTGTGCTCAGTGGAATATCCAGAAATCCCCTTCCAGTGTTAGTATCTGGCAGCACTCACCAATGGCTTCTCACTTCTCTCGAAGGTGAATGACACCATTTTATTTCAAAATACCAAGAGCCTTCAACTGAGGCCATCATTATTTCCAACTCCACTGCCTTAATAATTTGCTTCATCCTCATCATGTGGGATAGATAATTACAGTTCCCTTGGTCACTAGAAGTGGGCATTTCTGCCTTTTCACTGGCTAAGCTTTCTGTTTTAAATGATGTATTCTTACCCACTTTCCTTAACTAGTTCCACCATCTTTCTTAGTAAGCACGGAGCATTTCACCAGACTCTTGCTAGATCATGTTTAAAAGCTGAGTACCACATCCATTGAGCCTTTCTTTACTCCAGTTACCATCTTTCCCCTCACCTTCTTACATCAGTATCAGGGAAGCATTTAAACTTTGCGTTGTTTCTCTCCTCCATGAGATCAGGAGGTTTTTTTTTTTTTTTTTTTTTTTTTTTTTTTCTTCCTTCTATGCCACTGGAGTATTCTGTGGCAAGAGGCTAAAGAATATTTTAAAAATAAAGTTTCCATTTTTTTCCCACAGTAATATTTGGACTTGAGCCCTTCCTGTCTCACCTCTGACACAAATAGACTGTCTGCATTGCTTTCTTTCCTTGTAGTGAGGCTGCTGCCTGCGTTAGTTTCTTGTTATTAAGTAAGTGCACAACATACAACCTGGCTTCCCTGCAAACTCTGAAACTCAATAGTTGGATTCTATATTTAATAATGTTGCTTCTGATTCACCAGTGTTTATTATTAGCTATGCATTTATTTTTGGCTAGGTTTACACGGTAAACTTAGTGCACATTTAATTAGAATATTGTCTCACACTTGATTCCCTTATTATTTGCCACATGCACACATATACACTTAGTCTAATGTTGGAAATAATATTATTCCTCTTTCATTTCTCTATCATATTTTCTGTCAACAAGTATAGAGGTTTGTCCATGTTGCCTGGTCTTTTGTTTGTTTGTTTGTTTGTATAACATCTCTCAGTCTTGCTTTATTGGTCTGGATCAATGCTTATCAGGGTTCTCTGAGAAACATTAGGTCAAACCTAATAAGGCAAAATCTAATCAAAGCAGTTCCACACAACTTCTGTAATTTAGGTATACAATCCTACTTCGGGTCTCCAAAATTAGAGTTATATAATCTGACTTTAGGGATTTTTTTTTTTTTAATTGGAAGAATTACAGCACAGTATGGCTTCTACAAGCACTGATTTCCAGTCTTAGGCTAAACTAGTTCAAGATATTAGTTAAAGTTTAGAAGTGAAATTATTACTGTTGATTGGACATATGCTGGTCCTGTATGTTAGGATGGTTAACAGAGCTGCAGTATATAATCTGGAGGGGGTTATCACCACTGAGCAGTCATCCCCTAAGTCCCACAGTGGAAGTGACTAAGCATTTGGGATGGTAGCAGCAAGAAAATATAAGACTTTCTTAAAGTGTGTCCTGAGGGAGAGCATTTAGAAATTTAATATTGATGGAAAGGTACTAAAGACACAGTTGAACGGAACAGTTTCCATTTCAATAAAAACACAGACATTTTAGCAGAAAGAGGCCCTGAAAATGGAATGTGTTTCTTAGCAAGAAAATGAACTCGATGTTGCAGGGCATGTTCAGTGGGGCTACAGATGTTCAAGCATTCAAAGGAGTCTGAGGTTAACAATAGTTTATTCTTCCATCCTGTACTTCCAGGTTTCTTTAAAAAAAAAAAAAAAAAGGACAAAAGAAAGCCAGTTGAAGAAGGACTAGAGTTGTGTTTAAGGTGGAGATGGTATCTATTTAATATGATAAAGAAACTCGCTGAAATTGCATCTCTGTAAAGTCACAGGAGAAGCAATGTCAAAAAGCAAATAAAACTTAAAACCTCGATGAAAGCACACATTGAAATCTACAAGCAGCAGTATTTTTAATCTAAGGGAAGGCAGGATATAAATCAAGCTGTTCAGACCAAGCAGGGCTCAAATCACCAAATAATAACCTCAAGCTGTGAGAAGTGCTGGCTTCTGCAACAGTGTGTAAGGACATGAGAAACGCTGTTTTTCTCTGTGACCTTCATATATTCCGGACAAAGAAAAGGCAGGAGCAGCCTGCATGGTGGAATAAATCAGCACACAGTGTGTTGTGCTGTCTGGAAAGGCAGAACCAAAGGAGGTGGGGTATTGAGAGAAAAAGTCATTAGACTCATAGGAGAGAAGTTCCAGCTGTGTGGTCACTACGATGTTATCACTGGGCTGACTGTGAAATGTTCCAAACACCAGGATTTCCAACGGAGCACAGTCACTTACTCACCTTGAACACTTTTATGAGTAAACCAAGAGTAGCCAAACAGTCTTTGCACATAACAAGGAAATGTTAGAATCTTCTTTACCAGTGAGGGATACGTCCCCTCATTACCAGTGATGGATAAGGGCCAAGGTCTTTTGCATGTAAGATTACATTGTCACAGAAATATTGACATCGCTTCACACTGATTGCATTTGTGTAGTAAACAAGTGAAGAACAGAGAAAAAGACATAACATTGTTCTTTCCTCTCAATGGTTAAGAATGACCTCTTTTTCTTCCTTTGGGGGAATAGGTCAGTAGGGGTGGAGGTCATTCCCTCCTCGATAGAAAGCAGACATATTTAGATTATCTGTTTCAGCAAGATATAATACGAGGAAGATTTCAAGCAAATATATCTGTAACTATGGAGAGGAACACTGAGCATAAGAGGTTACAGGGTCTTGATGTGGAGCCTCCTCATCCCTGTTGAAAGTGTGCCACCATTTTGTACTTAATTTTGACAGGACTGCAAAAAAAAAAATGCTGTGTTTTTCCCTTGAGTTGTACAAATAACTGAAAACATGTTAAATTTATATTGCTATACATTTATTGATTTGTTTATGTATGTGTATGTTAACCATATGAACTACAAGAAGAGTATGGAGGTCAGAAGCCACCATACTGGATAGAGTCAGTTCTTTCTTTTGACCATGTCCAGGGCCTGAGATCAAGCTTAGGTAATTAGGCTTCACAGATGGTGAGTTTATCCAATGAGGCTTCTTGCCATCCCTGGCCCTAGGTCTCCATTTGGTACCCAAATCATGTACTAAAGGTGGACTCTGAGGAAGGACAGAATAAACATAAGTGTTATCTTTACTTTTCAAGATGGAAAATGACAAGTCCGTCTAACATGTTTCCATACTAGATAGGTTGACTAGAGCTTACAATAAACTGAAGCTATGAGACAGGATAATGAGGACAACATTCTAGAATAAGGGCTTTATGCATTTGCAAGCTTGATTCTCCTAGGATCATTCTAGAAAAACAGAGTTCCAAGCTGCAGTTCCATAGGAGCTGTTATGTTGTAGAATATTATTTTAAGGTGTGTACTTTTGTTTATGCTTTGGAACATGTGTTTAATGATGCAAAGATGTATTTGATTAAAATTTACCTGCAGTCAGGAGGCTGAGTCAGCAACTAGCTGACAGGAAGTGGTAGGCAGGAGCCAGGTGAGAAAGGGTGTATAAGAAAGGGCAAGGAGAAGCAAGAGCGCTTTTTGGAAGACATGAGCAAGGAGAGGAGGTGAGCTACTTGCTCTTCAGCCTCTCTGAAGAGCAGGATTCCACCTCAACCTTTGAATCTTGAGTTCTTTAGAGGGACAGAGGTTAAGTTTCTTTTGTAGCTTTTCAAGAGTTGGAGCTGGAGGGAACAGAATTTCCTCTGGCTGGGGCCCTTGTGGCCTAACCTCTGCAGTAGCAACAGAGCTGAAGTTGCTGATTAGGACAGCTGTGACTTAAAAGGCAGCAACCATTAAATAAAAGGACAACACTGTCTTGCTAAATAGATAAGACACTAGGACAATATTGCTATGACAAAAGATGTTTAAAATGAGACATGTGTCTTTATGCTGGATACAGTATCACTGTGTGTTTGTAGAGATAATCGATGGCCAGAGTATGTACTCTCACCATGATAATAATCTTGAAAGACTATTTTTAAAAATTAGGATAAATTGTGTAGTTGAAATCACCTTTTTTCATTAACTTCAGAATTTATTCTAATTTTTCTTCAATTGGATATACATAAGATTAGGGTGTATTTAGGAATATATGTGTATAGGTACAC
Source organism: Peromyscus leucopus (assembly GCF_004664715.2). NCBI lineage: Eukaryota > Metazoa > Chordata > Mammalia > Rodentia > Cricetidae > Peromyscus > Peromyscus leucopus. The sequence goes on along the minus strand of NC_051073.1, from coordinate 24,575,750 downwards.
CTATATGCATGCAATAACAACTAGCTAAATAAAGAGGCCATGAATTTGAAGGAGAGTAGGGAATGGAATATGAGAGGGTTTAGGAGGGAAGGGAAGAGAGAAATGTTTTAACTAAATTAGAATCTCAAAAGGAAAAATAAATAAAAACAAAACAAAAAAAAAGAAACGAAAGGTAGTTCAACCCTGCCTTTATCTTGGAAAAGCAAAAGCAGGCAGATATTTGACAGGGAGGGCAATGGGAGGGAGGGAGAAAGAGAGAAAAAAGAAGGAAAAGAGTGAAGGGGGCAAAGAAAAAGCCCCAAAGCTTCATTGTCTGAGAGAGAATGAAAACCTATAAAAATTGTACTGGACTGGGCACTCTGGATAGGCGAGACAGTTGTTTGGCTTGAACTGTATAGGGGGCCCCCCATGCAGTGGGATCAGAAATGGTCCCTAGTGCATGAGCTGGCTTTTTGGATCCTAGTGCCTATGGTGGCACACTTTGCACAGCCTTGGTGCAGGAAGGAGGGGCTTGGACCTGCCTCAACTGAATACCAGGCTCTGCTGACTCCCCATGGGAGACCGTGCCTTGCAGGAGGTGGGAATGGGGGGTGGGTTGGAGGGAAAGGCTGGGGGTGGGAGGAGGGAGGGCAGGGGAATCTGTGGTTGGTATGTAAAATGAATAGAAAATCTCTTAATTAAAAAAAGGGAAAAATTGTAAATCAGAATAAATTTTCATACAAAGCATAAAAAGCACTCTTATAACTTAAAAAGATGACACAGTTTAGAATGGGAAAAATATCTGAATTATCTCTCCAGAGATCTAAGAATGTCCAATAAGCACATAAAGTAGATACTCAGTATGTTTAGTCATTACAAAAATACCAAACAGAACTAGAAGACACAAGTGTCCCAGACATGGCGGTCCACAGTGTTAATCCCAGCACTTGGGAGGCAGAGGCAGAGAGATCTGAGTTCAAGTCTAGCCTTGTCTACCTGGTGAGTTCCATGCCAGCTGGGGCTACACAGGGACTCTAGGACAGCTAGGGCTCTCTAGAGAGACCCTGTGTCAAAACACCAAAAAACAAAAGATTGGTATTTTCAAAGATTTTAATATGATTTTAGACAAAGATAAAAAGTGTGATTTACAAATATTGAAGAGGATATGGAGAAATTTAAATACTGCCTGAGGAATCTTAAAGTGTTTTTCTCCTAACTTGGAAAGCAATTTACTAATTTCTCAAAATGTTAAATGTCAAGGAATTTTTGTATGACCCAGCAAATCATTCTGAGCTAGAAACACAAAATATAGAGATATTAATTCATACACACACAAAACTTGCTCACACAGGACCAGAGAGATGACTCAGCAGTTAAAAGCACTTACTGGTCTTGTAGAGGACCCATGCTCCATTCCCAGTACCCATCGATCCATGATGCCAGCTCCAGGTGATCCAGTGCTCTTCTCTGGCATCTGAGGGCATCAGGTATGCATGGAGTATAATTACATATACGCAGATGAAACATGCATATACATACAATAAAAATAAATCTTAAAATAAAACCCTTGTTCCTACACATACTCACATGTTACTTATAAAAAATCAAGTAGAAAGTCCCAAATATATCTCAACTGACAAATGGACAAGTAAAATATCATCTATCACTACAGTGGGATGCTATATGTGCTGTAAAAATGTTGGACTTTAAGGAAAGAAGTCAGTCACAAAAGGCCATATGCTGTGCACCTGAAATGTAAAGAATAGGCATGTTTTAGAGACAGAAAGTAAGCTTGGTAGGGTTGGGCTGGGGAGAGCTAGGACAATAAGACTAAATAATGAGTGCCAACTGATGGGAGCTGGGCATCTTTAAGAGACAACTCATCTATTTTAAGGGTAATCTTCAAGGCAGATGAATAAAGGCACCAAACACTGAAAAAAGAATAAGGCTATGGAACTGGGTTCAATATTTTGCTGTCAAAATAAATATATTTTTGCCATTTTTTTCTTAAGCTTGCTAACTATAAAGTTCCTAATGCCCCTTTCAGTGTGTTGGAGAATAACTTTCATTTCTAATATTAGTCAGTGTTTTAAAAGAAATTGCTAAAATGCATTACAACCTCATTAATGGGTTTCGTGTGTAATTTAGAAGGAAGGAAAATTCATTGGGTTAAGAATATCAAAAGGAACAGCAGAGGTGAGGAAAGTTTAGAATATGTTCATGTAATTGGCTGGAATTATCACATTTATCTCTTTGGGTCTTGAACTGAAGAAAGAAATTCATTAAGGGAAGATTAGAAACTTTCTACTCCCTAACCTTTCCTGCTAAGTTTCAATTATTTAAAAGTATCCCTTCCCCATCCCAATCACCTTGTGTTACTTGAATAGCTAGCTACACTTAAAATTTTTGTTGTTATTATTTTGGCTACACAAAGACACTTAGTTAAAAGAAAGCCTGGTATACAGAAACTCAGTCATAAAACCATTAACAAATCTTTCACCGTGGTTATGCTTTATAACAGCCAATTCCATAAACTCTTTTTTTTTTCACTTGTAGCCAATTTACTATCATATCATAAATCTCAAAGCCACCCTCCCTCAATCTCATTAAAGGAGCAGCTTTAATCTCTTTTTCTAGGTCCCTTATCTCCAGGAAAACATATTCAATAGCAGAGATCATGGTGGGGCTGTCTAGGATTACTAAAATTTCATTACTTCCATAAAATTTGTCACAGTGCATTTGCAGATAGGCCATGAATTATCCTTGAATGCTACACCTGTCAAAATAGATGATTTGGGCTCCTTTGGAGATGAGACTTGCTAACCTCATTATCCTCTCAATCCCGACTTTCCTAAGACTCTCTGATGATGTGAAATATAAGGAGCTTCACGGATTTGAAGAAAGCTTTGAGAGGAAATGCTAGCAGAAAGCAGGTAGAACACCCGGAAGCCAGATGAAATCTGACCCAAGGCAACCAAAGAGATGACCCTAATTGGCAGAAATCAGGGACGTGTCCTTCCATGGGTTTCCTTTGGATTTCTACAAGGACTGTAACATGACAACTATTAATTAGGGGAAAATATACTTTGTTCATTTTTTATTTACATTGCATGAGGGGAAAGTAGTTCTTTTTCCACTCATATTTCTTTTATGCTTTAAATAATGAACAGGCTTTATGAACAGCCTCTATATTAGGTTTTGTGCTGAATTTCTAGGATATTTGTTCCTTCAATTCAGAGAAAGAGTAGTTTCTGCACTCAATAGGTAATATTCTGATTCATTATGTATTTCAGTATAGTAAATAAATGCTGAGACTTTGATAGTCAAGTGCACAGGGGAAGAAAAAACGAAATTTACTAAAATGGGGAAGTACAGAAAATACCACAGAAGATGTGAACTTTGGCTTGGTAACTAAATGAAGAGTTAAACAGGAAAGTAGGCTACCAATGGGCAGACAACAGGTGTGATGTCCTGGATATGTAGGACCTCTGGAATATGCCAGTAACTTCTAGTCAGGCAGCACAGTGGACTGTTTGAGCACTTGGAAATGAAGAGCCTTACACATTTGGTCAAGGGACCTGAACTGCCTCTGGAATGCTATGGGGAATCATGATAGTATTTTAAGCAGTGAAGTGAAAAGTAGTAATGTTTCTCTTCTCAAAGCCTGTGCCAGTCATGAGAATATAACGTTGAGGGGCGATGAAGTGTAAGAAAAATCAGATGTAAGCATTCTGTGTTGGAATCCAGACACAAAGATGAAAGTGAAATTATGAGAACGGGAAGAAGGGGAAGGCTGGCCATAAGTAAACCGGAGACACCGACAAGGGAGTGTTGAGAAGCAGAACACAGAGGCTTTGGTGCTTCATGGGAGATTTAGACAAGCAATAACTGACTAGGTAAATAGCAATTTCATGTTTTGAAATAGATGAAAACAGAGATGAACAGATGAAAGTTATTTATAGCTTCACTGTTTCTGATATTTTTAGCCTGACTGTAGAGCATCCTCGGAAAGATATTGTGGAAGTATTCCAGTACATGGCAAAGCCTGGAGACAAAGGGAGATGAATTCTTGTCCTGACATTCCTTGCCTGAGGCATCAAGCAGTGATTGGGTCCTGAGCCTCAGAAACAAGCTTCATTCCCAAGCACACTCCCCCAGGGCGCCCTGCCCTCTGTCTGAGGGGGAAAACATTGCCTTTGTTTGAGGTATCTAGTTCCCATGGGATCTGATGGTGGCCCTAAGACGAGGGTGAAGGGAAGGGACACTGATTTCAAACCACAGACACGTCTCTGCTTGTATAATCAGCTCTACTGAACCAATGAAAGACACTTTCCAAAAATCCAGACATAATGGGTATTTAGATTCAGTCTTTGTTTTTGCCATCTCTGTTACCACAACTATTTTAAGTATTGATTTATGAGTTTATTAGTAATGTATTGGTGAATTATCTTTTCTCTGTGATAAAACACCCGAGAGAGAACACCCCAAGAAAGAGAAGCTTATTTATGTGTAATGTTAAGGGTAAGGTGGAAAAAAAAAGCATGAAATCTATCATGGCAAGGGAAGCATGGTGGTTGGAATGGCTTGGCCCATGGCTGCAGAAGGTTTTAGTGACCAATCACGTTTTTATTATAATATTTAAACTTTTTTGAGATTATAATTACACCATTTTCTCCTTCTCTTTCTTCTTGCCAACCCCCCACCCCCCATGTATCCATCCCTTATTTCCTTCAAATTCATGGTCTCTTTTTCTTTAATTGTTGATATGTGTGTATGTGTGCATGTGTATTCCTAAATATATATAAATACAACATGCTCAGTCCATATGATATTACTTGTATGTCTGTGTCTTCAGGGCTGACCTCACCAACATGGCTGCCTAAACGTGGCCTGAGCAGTGTGACCAGTCACTTTTTAAAGGCGGGACAGGAAATGGAGAGATAGTCAACCTAGTACTTGAGGGGTGACATAACCCTCAGTTATCTACCCCTAGTGGTATCCATCTACCAGCAATGTCTGACTTCCTATTGATTCAACAAGTTCCCAAGACAACTAGGAGCCAACTGTTAGAACACACGACACTACTCACATTGCAACTCTGACAGCTAACTAAGTGATGAGATAAATGTCATCTACATTATTTCAACAAGTCAAATTAATAGTTAAAAAATAGTTTTAAAAAGGAATTTTAGTGATTTTTTTTTCTTTTACAGAGAAGGGACATAATGTGAGCATTCCACTAGTTTTCCTAAGCTGAAAGTAATACAAACTTATTTTACTAGGTTGAAATAATATTTTAATGTTCTTGAAACTGTATTTCCATCATTGATTTCATAAATATTTCTGATTTTTTGACACTGTTGTGAGTTCTAAATGTAAAACAATATACTTGACAGTTGTCCTAGTTAAGGCTACTTTTGCTATGAAGAAACACCAGGACCAAAAGCAACCTGGAGAGGAAAAGGTTTATTTGACTGAAACCTCCACATATGTGACACAGCCTAGTCCATCACTGAAAGAAGTCTGGACAAAAACTCAAACAGGGCAGGATCTTGGAGGCAGGAGCTGATGCAGAGCCTGTGGAAGGGTGCTGTCTACTAGCTTGCTCATCAAGGCTTGCTTGCTCACCCTGCTTATTTTAAACCACCAAGACTACCAGCCTAGGGATAGTAATACCCACAATGGGCTGAGCTCTACTCCATCAATCACCAATTAAGAAAATTCCATACAGGCTTGCTTACAGCCAATCTTATGGAGGAATTTTCTTAATTGAGGTTCCCTCCACATAGACGACTTTAGCTTGTGTCAAGCTGATATAAAACTGACCAGCCATGAATGTTTTTGTACAGGACAGGGCCATTGTACATATGAGCTCACTCACTGCAACTGGGCTACATACAGTCCTAAGACCCACACAAGTTCAAACAGACAAAAATCTCAGCAGGCATGGGGGAGGGGATCACCAATCCCCATCCTGAGCAGAGGTGCTATTGATACTTGATGACTGCTGTGGAGGGAGAGTCTGTTCTGGGGTACATCGCCTGACAGGGTTCTCATGATCCTGTACCTTAGTGTTGCCTGTTAGTTAGAGGCAACACTAAGTGGAGTGAGTGGGTTTGAAGCAAAAAAGAATGAAATTGGAATTGAAAAGTGATAGTGGGGGAAATAGGTGAGAAATAACAGAGGGGGATGAGGTACAGATTGGATTAAGACATGATTATGTACTTATGAAATTCTCAGATCTAAAAAATTAATAATCAAGTAAGACAAAACATGTTTGATAGTAGACAAGAAGGTAATAACTAATTTCAAGTATAAATAAACAGAAAAGTCAAAACAAAATAATTAAAAGGCGTAGAAAGTATGAAGCGGATAAAATCTAAGAAAGGTTAGATATGGGTTTTATAAGCAATGGTGGTCAATGAATCTGAAATATTGGAGCAGGGAATATGTCTCTGAGGAAGTGACAGCTAAAGACTGACCTCAGTCATGGAGGAAGCTCAGCATAAAAAGATCTGGGGATCCAATGCTCCATCCAAGTCATAGGAAAAGCCAGGCAGTAGAATCAGCTTGCTTATTCTGAAGCAGCCAGAGGACATCTTATAGGAGATGAACATAGGACGAGAGCAAATTACAAAGTCTGCACACCTCATAGACCCTGGTGAAGAGTTGGGTTTGATACTCAATATACTGGCAAAACCCTGGAAACATTTAAGCAGGGGAATGAAGCTGTGGTACGGACCTTAGGTCCATTAATATGGAGCCAGGTATGGTGGCACATACCATTCATCATTCAAAAGTTAGAGGCAAGAAAATCGGGAGATCAATGCCAGCTGTACTTACCTGCGACCTTGACACACAGAAACAAAACAAGGCAAAAACAAACAAAAAAATAATCCACCAGAAAACAACAGCAGCATCCCCCTGTCCCCTCCCTCCCAACACCAACAGGGGGTCATTCTGCATTCTTTGAGAAACTAAGAATGATAGATTAATAGTGAGGGTGGAATTCTCTACCTACTTATACACAGTCTCCACTACCCTAGCCAGGCGAGCAGACCACCATCAGGAGCTGGTTAGAAAACCTCAGCTAAGTATTAATCAAAGAAACATGTAATTTAATAAAAGAGATTCTTCCCAACTGGAAGCTATCATTAAATCATTTTCCAACAACCACGGGAATCCATAAAGAATGTCATCTTTTTATCTTTAAGTATTTATTTCTCCAGACTCAGCTATATGTTTTAGTGGGGAAAAAATCACTTTAAAAATAGGGAGAAAAGCCTCCTTTTCTATCTTTGCATGCGTTTTATGCACAAAAATATAATGCATTGTGACTAGTTCAAAGCATTCAACTCTTAAAAGAAAATTACATTTAAACATTTGAAAGAGCTAAGCAGTTAAATAAAGGCATATTATATATGGAGAAGAAAGAGGATGGGGAATTTAGTTAACTAAAGTCAGTACTATAGATTCACTATAAATTGTAAGATGCAAAGAAGAGTTTAACTGTATAATTTCTGGTGAAAATTTTGTAATCACAGTTTTTGTGGAAAGGGGAAGGACAGAAAAATGAACCATATTTTCATATACTTCAATTATAGAATAAAAGGTATGCAATAAAAAGAATAATCATTCTGGTAGATATTTGGATTAAACTAGTCACCCATTTACCAGTCCAAAATGAAAAAAAAAGAAAGAAAAGAAAAAAAAAAAAAAAACCCATGACACATCTCACATAAGAGCAAAATTTGAAAACAACATACACAACAAGAGAAGCATATGTAAATAATTTGTTGTCGAGGAAGTGCCTAATTATGCTAAGCGATTTGAAAGTAGAATTTGAACAATAAAGGTGAATTTTAATGTCAGGTATCATTTGAGAGGTTGAAGAGATGGCCCCTCACTTCAGAGTGCTTCCTGCCCATGCAGAATATGGAAATTCAATTCAGAACCCATGCTGGGTGGCTCCCAACAGCCTGTAAGTACAGCTCCAGAAATCCAAAGACCTTTTCTGGCCTTCACAAGCACCTGCACACATGTGGCACACACCCACATACACACATATTCATATACACAATAGAAATAAAATAGTCCAGATGTTATTTTAAACATATTGATGGAAACTTTCAGGAAGGAACAATGTCTTTTAAAAATGATTCTATTTTTAAATGTTTTGATTATAAGTGAAGAGATACACATATTATTGATTGACTAAAAGTTATTTGAGGTATAGTAAGCCTTTTTATTTTTAAATGTTAGTGAGCTTTGTAACAGAAAGGTATGTGCCTTTTGCTTTACATTAAAATGTAGCAATGTAACCATCAAATGAGACAGTAATCTCATGTCTCACAACCTCTTCAGCAACTGTAAAGTGTCCAAAACATTACTTTGGTTGTGTCATTGACCTTTCCTTATCTTTATGTGAAACCTCAGCCCTGTTCTACTTGCTTGTTTAACTTCTTCACACAGTGACGAACACAGAGGCTCATATCAGGTGATGGGAAGGATGAGAGGTCGAGGGGAAAGGACACATGAGGCATGAGAGAGAAAGAGTGTCTTGTCAAGTTGTGGCAGACTACAGTGAGGGGGCAGGAATACTAGGGAGGTGGGAGATAGAAAAGGAGTAGAACCACAAAGATGCACTTTGTTCCAAATATAATGGATCTAAAACATTATTGTATACTGATAAAAAACAATAACTTGAAAAAAATCTACATGTCAACCAAAACTAATGTTAGCATGTTATTTTCCACCAATTAATTAACTCATAAGCCACCACATGTGTGGTGGTATTCTAATTGTACTGAAATGTGATTCTGATTGTATGTTAATAAATAAAGTTGCCCAGGGGTCAGAGCTATTAGAGCCATAGACAGAGTGTGGCGGTGGTGGCACACGCCTTTAATCCCATAGATCTCTGTGTGTTCAGGGATACAGCCAGCATTGGAGACATATGCCTTTAAGACCTAGGGGGCTATATATTCAGACAGTGACAAGGCAGTCACGTGTTTGGGTTTACAACCAATGAGAAGGCAGAATGACTATGAAATGACTTACACACAGGAAATAGTTCTCTTTCGAGAAGCTGGGACACAGCAGGAGGAAGGGTGAGATTTTAGCTCTGAGCTCTGACCTCTTGGCTTTCTCTTTTACATTGTTTCTGTGTTTCTTATTTAATAAGACGGTTGGTTACATCTACACACATGTAAGATCATAAGTTATCCATATGACAAGAATTTAAGGAGGATCCCTCTCTATCAGTCTCTTCTCTTTCAGCCTCTCTTATCCCTAAATATGCCAGATCAATCTATTTCTTTTGAGATTAACTATTAACATTGTGGTATAAGCTATACTTATTTATTCTAGTGCGCTCTCGAAAGTCTGCTAATAAGGTCTTAACTTTTCTTGACTCTTTATAATTCATTTTCCATGTAGAAGCCACAGTTAATTTTAGCAGAACTATTAAAACTTCAAACTATAGAGACCTTTTCATTGCAGTTACAATAACCACCACACTCTTCAAGCTGGACCACATTGTCTGGTTCCTGTTAGCCTGTCTAATCCATACACTCCCACCCAGTCCCATCCTCTGAATTCTCTCCTCTCAGAGCACATAAAGCTCTTTCATATCCATGCTCTTTGCACTTAACCTCTCTCTGAAGGGATGACTTTTCATTTTGTTTTTTCTTGTTATTTCCCTTCTCATCAGGTATGTTTCTGCTTAAATACCATCTCTCCCCAGAGGGCTTTGCTCAGTACCTTATCTATTGTTGCCCTCAGTCAAGCTATATCTTCACATCACCCAGTTTAACTCTCTAGAGTGCACTTGCTATGATCTCTTTATATTCTCATGGGATACATGACAGCTTTGGGAACACAGATATGATTATCTCATCACTTCTGCCTGCTCAGTCCTAGATTAGGACCTGGTGGCCCTTCTCAAATAGTTAAAAATGTGTCCTCCTTTGTACACACATTTTCTTTTTTCCTACCTAATGACATTCCTTTCCAGGGGAGTTAGACTGACCTCTCAATGCAGCATATAGAGTCTCCAAGTTACTTGGCCATTGACGTAGAGACTTAAAATTATGGAAGACAATGAGTCTTCTAGATCATAAATCCTTAAAGTGCCTTTAAACATTTTCCAAATATTTATGTAATAACCATTGCCTATGGTGAAAGAAACTGGAAAGCAAAGCTGGAGTTGGCTTATAGAACTGGAGGGTCTATGGCACTGCTGTCTGGCTGCAGCCCTTCCCTTCCCGCTCTGTTCAGACATCACTAGAACATCAACAGCAGATGCATTAGAGAGAACAAAGACCATGAACTCCACTCTTACCTTCATTTTCCTGCCTTAATTGTGTCATTGACTTCTGTATTTTTTAGATTTGGGCTGACTCTCCTTTTATGACCTTAAAACACAGATGAAAATGATGTCTCAGATTACGAAGGAGGGTGATGAGGTAAAAATGGGGCAGAGATAAGATACATGAGTTATAAAACAGACAGGGGAATTTTATGTGTATGTATATATATATATTTTTTTCCACCTAACAAATTCATTTGTCAGCAAGGAAAACTGCTTTGAGGGAGGGAGATTATTTTTGCAGCATGTGTGTAAAGTGTGCATAATAAGTCATTTAAATCAAGGTTATATGTTGTCTGGAGGCAATTATTCTCTTTCCTATTTGTCAAATGTAAAAAGCCAATTGTAAGCAGTTTTGAACTGTTATTTTGTTGCAATTATGCACTCCTTTGACAAAGGATAATGATTTACTTTACAAAGAAGGTGCTGCAGGGTTGCTATATGGAATTTATAGTCTAACAGGGAGAAATAATTAACCAAACACATACACAGGAGAGGGAGGGAGGTAGTCTGATGTGAATGGGCTCATCCAAGGATTGATATATGCATTTAAAGTTCTTTGTAATCACTTTAGACCCATTTGCTAACATCTGGACATGATATTCACCCTGATGCAAATTTAATTTTGACCTCTGTTCCCTGTCCAATGAGACTTCTTCAGAAAATAGAGGCAGATGGCACTACTATCCTTTAATGTTATTTAGAAGTTGACATTAAGTGTATAGAGGCCAGAAAGGGTAAGACAAAAGTTTCCATTAATGAGCTCAGGCCCAGGAGTAAAGCATGGGAAAGTGCTAGGCAGCATCTGAGTAGCACACTGTGAATGTGCTGGGACACTGCATGGGTGAGGCTGTTTTCAAAGACATCATCAGGCATCAGTCAAGAGGTTAGTTATGACATAGCGTGGAATGTACAGTACAATGAGAGATCCTTCCGTTGATGTGTTTTGCTCAGTTTTATGGCCAAGCTGAGGTACATATTTGTTTATTTATAATTAGCTGAAAGATAAAGATCTTTCTTATTTATTCCTACTTGGGGCAGGGTGCTGTTATGTAGCCCTGGCTGTCCTCAAGTTCCTCTTCTCCAATATTGGGATTATGGGTGTGACCATGATGGCAGGCTGATAAGAAAATGTTTTTGTTTTAAGTGAATAACTTTATAGCACCGTCGTAATCAGTCTCCCCAGTGATTATTTTATGTTGAGTAGCACATGCTTCTGTACTAGGCAAGGAACAGGCAATGAGGAACAAAGGATCACAATAAGAATAACAAGAAGGGACACACCGACTCTGGGGTGCCAAGTGGAACTGTTACAATTTTCTGTCCTTCCCAGTTTCTTTCCTTTCCTGGCAGGCGTTTGGGTGGCTGGCTGGTTCTACTTAGCAATCTTTGATGCCTTTCCTGTAGGCATCAGTATTTTCCACTGTGTCAACACCAAACTCTTTGGGCTTGCTTTAGCTTCCCATTGTATGTCCCAAAAAGCTGGGATACTTGCCTTCACAGAGGAATCACTGTTTTTCTAACGATTGATAAAATCTGATAATTTCCATCACTAATTGTGTGGCTCTCCTGAAAATAATGAAAGGTCTCATTACCGCCCATGTGTGTCAATGCCTGGGCTTGCTGTAATGGAAGCAGGCATTCCTTGCTTTGCAAATAATATTTCAAATAATTGAAATTTGCATTCACTAATTTTTCTCAGATTCTTATGACATGATGTCTGATTTGGAAAAACTTGCCAACCAGTTTCTTCACACCCGACTGGAAAGATGAAAGATGGTCCGGTATAAAATTATTCTTTACATCCTAAATTCAGTGACCACTCCCTGAGCCTTTCTGCTCATTGAATTCTTTTCTGAGCCAAAACATTAAACTCCCACGCCTCATCATGATAGTCACAACTTGTAGTCCCGGTCAAGTCTAGACAGGATGAATGCTAAAGCTCTCTTCTGTTTTACTTTCAGAGATCCTTTCGTGTTCTTTACAAATACAGTCACTGCCTCTGCTCTCCTCCTCCTCGTTCCACTGTGCTTATGCCAGTGGCCTTTACCTCCTGATTTGCTACTCTAGAACTTTATTGAAGTTATTTGTGCTTTCATCCAGATTCTGCAAAAAAAAAAAAAAAAAAAAAGTTCAAATTGTGAAAGGATGTACAATGTAGCCATGAGCACAGTTTTGATTTTTTTTTTTTTAGTAAATGGGAAATTAATAGAAAATGTTTTAATCTCCTTAGAGTGAAAAATAGTACTTGTTCTGAATATAATTGGTAGTTTATCATTTGTTTTCAATACTGCAACAGTTATAGCATATTTTGATGTGTTAAAATTACCAGAGTGACTCATTTCTATTTTCTCTTATTTGTATTAACATGTGACAATTTACATATTAATGAGGCCCAGTGTTACATTTTCATCAATGTATGTATGTGGATGGTTCAAATAGAAACTTCTCTTGGACATCAAACCAAATCACTTTCAGGATGATTATCTTCAGATTCTGCATGGCAATGTGTCTAGCTTACTTCAAGTATCACAGTATCTTCCTTCCAGTTTCATACATTTATCATAAGGGATAAAAATTCTCTATTTAATGACCAAACAACATCCCATACATATATCAAACATGTTAATGCATTCATCTGTTGCTGGTCACCTAGGTGGATCCAAAACCTCATATACTAAGAATAGCCATGCATAAACACAGACATTAATGAAGGTGTGTCTTTGGAATGTTTATTTACTATCCTTTGGAACATACCAGGAACAGAGTAGGAGGGTCACATGGGTTTCTGGTTTCAGGGGGATCTTCTGTATCTCCATTATGGCTGAAATAATTTATACACCAATGACTTTCCCCTATAACTCTTCTGCTCATGGACATATATTTTACAAGAATACATGTGTACTGTGTGTATGTGTGTTCCTATATATGTGGCTGCACCTTTGTGTGAAGGTGCATGCATGTGTGTGGGAATCAGAAGTCGAGGCTAGTTTTTCTGGATTGCTTTATCCATGTTATTCAGTTACTCATTGGTGTTTGATTTCACAGTTGAACACAAGCTCGCACATCAAAGAAGCACAGCTATCCACTTTGCTCTGGGGAATCTGGCTCCACCTTCCAAGGATGGATATACAGGAGACCCTCATGCTTCTCGGCAATGATGTGGATTCTGGAGATCTGAACTTCAGTCCTCATGCTTGCCTAGCATGCTTTACTCACTAAACCATTCCCTGGCCCTTGCCTACAAGTAAATGTGTATGTTTATACAACTATATGCAATATATACATGTATGTGTGTGTGTGTGTGTGTGTAATAGTCATTCTAACTAAAGAAAATTAAAATCATGTTATAATATTAATATGCATTTCTTTGGTTAATAATGTCAAACATTGTGAATATAATATTTGTATTTGTCATTTTTTCCACTGAGAAATACCTATTTAGAACAATTGCCCATTTATAAATCAGACTGTATTTTCTTTTTATGTTTTTAGTTTTCTTTTACATTCTACATATTAACTGTCAGGTGAAGAGTTGACAAATGTCTTCCATTTGTAGGTTTTAGTTTAGTTTTTACTTTGTTAATTGTTTCCTTTGCTATGTTGAAGACGTTCAGTTTGATGCCATCTCATTTACCATTGTGTGTGTGTGTATGTGTGTGTGCGCGCGTGCGCGCGCGCACACACGTCTGTTTGTCCTACGCTTTTTTTGTATGATCCTGAAAAGCATTACATGTGCCCATATTTCAAAGCCCTTTCTTCCATTTTAGACCTTTGATCCATTTTTAGCATCTAAACAGACTCAGAGCCAGGAGTCAAGTTCCAACCTCATGAGAGTGACTGGTCCCCAGAACTATTTGTTCAAGAGGCTGCACCTTTTTCAATGTGTGTTTTTAGCATCCTTGTGGAGAATTAGCTGGAAATGCATATGCTTACTTCTGGAGCTGGAGCAGAAATCTTAAAGAGTCTTATTAATAAAATCAAACCTGAGCCAAATTTTGGGGTGAAGTGGAAAATCAGAGAACCAGAACAAGCCACAGCCAACCTCACCTGGCCAACTTCTCAGCTGGTCTTATTTCCTCAGACTGGAAGCTTCTCTGTCCTCATCCCAATGGCTCTTAGCTGAACTGCTGCTCGAAAGCCTGAAGCTTAACCAGCTAAAAGCTTCTAGTTTCTGGTCCTCACGCCTTATATACCTTTCTGCTTTCTACCACCACTTCCTGGGATTAAAGGCTCGCTTCCTGAGATTAAAGGTGTGAGTCACCATGCTTGGCTCTATCCTTGAACAGATGGATTTCTGACTCTGGAATGCTAGGATTAAAGGCGTGTGTTACCACTGCCTATCCTAAGTATCTAGTGGCTTTTCTGTTCTCTAACCCCCCCCCCATAAGTTTATTAGGGTACACAATATTTTGGGGAACACAATACCACCACCACATGGAGCCTCTACACTGTTTCTTAGTCTATGTGAACATTTTAATGCCATCATCCTGTCTATTGATGTCAGGTGTCAGAAGGCCTTCTTATTTTCTTTCTTCTAATTCAAAGTTATTTTGACTCACTGAAGTCTTTTTTGTTTCCATATTCACTTCATGGTAGTTCAATCCAGCTTTGTGAATATTGCCTTCGGTAGTTTCATTGTCATTATCTTGAATCTGTGTATCCTTTTATATATTAGGAACATTTTACTACTATATAAAGACCAATTCCAATTCTCCCACCTTTTTTTTCCATGTTTTCTTCTATTTCTTTAATCTGTGTTTTGTAATTTTCATTGCAGCCTTTCACTTGCTTAGTTAAGTTTACTCTTTGTATTTTGTTTGTTTGGGTTGACTTGTCATTATTATCTCTTTCACTCCCTCCCATCCCTCAGCTACCTGCTTGTTTGCTTTTGAACAGGGCGATAATACCAGAAGTGCTTGTACATAGCTATAATCACAACATTCAAGAAGTAAAGGCAGGGGGATCAGGAATTCAAGGCCAGCTTCAGTTATATAGATAGGTGACAGATGAAATGAGAGCTATGTGAGGAGAGAAAATAATGTTTTTTTTTTAAGGTTACTGCATTAGATATGTACAGTTCTTGAAGTAAGCATGAATATCTCAAGTTGTATGAATTGGTATTTTATAAATTTGAAGCATTTTAATACTCATTATTTTCAGAAAAATGACCAACTTCTAATTATTTCTCTACCAACCAATTTGAAGACAAACCTCATATTGAAAAGTCAGTGATGACTAATTGTAGCTGCATTGTAGACTCAGGTGACAATATACCTGAAATTCTCTTAGGTCCTATATACCACTAGTATATTCAAATAAACTCAAGTCATAAAGACAAAGCAATGGAGTAAAATATTTATAAGAGAATAAATATTTCTCTTTATATAAGTTTAATATGATCATGTTAACATATAATTAATATAGTAATATGTTATATAACATAGTCTTTAATTACTCCCAAATATTCTCACTAATTAGGCTGACAATTGAGAAGTTATTTGTACTTGGTCCTTATGCAGGCCATGAGGAGCTCTTGTACATTATTAATTTGCATACAGACACTTCTTCATTGATAAAAAGAAGGCAAGCTTGAAAACTGCTTTCCCAAATCATAGCAAGTTCTAGAAAATAATGATATTTTTATTGATCAAGTACTCAAGGGTAAAAGCAACTGTTTTTGCTAGGATGCTTCAGATAATTGTCTTAATTTGTTTCATAACTTTCTACTTATTGATACGTTGTTA
This sequence comes from Peromyscus leucopus, assembly GCF_004664715.2. Lineage (NCBI taxonomy): Eukaryota > Metazoa > Chordata > Mammalia > Rodentia > Cricetidae > Peromyscus > Peromyscus leucopus. The sequence goes on along the minus strand of NC_051073.1, from coordinate 24,559,655 downwards.
AGGCTTAAAGTGAGTATTGTGTGTGTACATTAACAGGGGCAGTCAATCATTCTGCAATAGCTAAATGATTAGTTCTACATTAAGTGCCTGATCAAAATAAGTATGAGCACCCAAATTTATTTTCTTTCTCTTTTTTTAGCTTTTAAAAGAAGCATTTATTTGTATGTGCATTACAGGAAACACAACACAAGAAGCCAAGAACAGCCCCCCAGTCACAAGCAGCTCAGCTTGACGTGTCCTTCTAGATGCTGCAAGTGTACACACATTTAGGGAACTGAGATTATACAGTATGTACCATGCTTTTCCCCCCACATTGCGAATATTCACCAACTAAAATTTATTTTCAAAGGTGCAGTACTGATTAAAACACTGCGAACTGAAAAGTAATTCAGACAAAACTGTGAGAAACAGTCACGCATTTTTAGAACAGTAAGTTTTCTGTTTTACTTTTCCTCAAGCATCACTGCTTGCTTTTCATAGACATGGAGAACACTGGTTTTTTCTCTTTTAAAATTCTATATGCTAATATTCAAAACCAAAAAAAAAAGATCATGCCATTATCAATGCATATATCACCTTATAATATATAAATAGCTATTTTAATAATACTGTGTGTTGGTAACTAACTTGAATAAAATGTAGATCATTAGTTATTTGCATAGCTTATTTTCTTTCGTATTTAATTAGTGTGAATTCTAGCAAGTACAGTACAAATAGCTCAACCTTCTGCCTTCAGCTCTTAATATGGATCTTACCCATAACACTTTGACTGCCTGGGGTCAGTCCTCTGGTTCCTTGTCTCTTCCTTTCTTTTGTCTCACAGTTGACTTCCATCATACCCTTCACACAGGCATTTCATTTTGAGCCTTCTATTGAGACAATTTATAATTATTTCAAGCACAATTAAGATAAATGTTTGATAATAATTTCTTATACTTTGCCTTTGTTTACATTTAAGGATTTGCTATTCCTATGTGTATTTTTTTACATTGTACATTTATATTGTTTGGGAAAGAATAACATGTATTATGATTATTTATAATCATGTTATATATAAATAGTCATATAAGTTTCTTCTGTATGGTTCATGGGATAATATGTGTTAGCCACACTTTCCATTTTGAGTCGGCAGCAAACAAAAGTAAAAGAATAAATAGTAAGTGAAAGGTAGATTGGTGTAGCAGATATATAGTAAAATATCATCAAATCTGGTTCTAAAACCATTCAGGAGAAACTGACTGGGGAATCACTGTTGGTGCAGTCAGCTGGCAATCCCAGTAGAGTCCCAGGCAGGGCAGAGTGTCCCGAGAGCAAGGCTGCTAAGTAAAAGAACAAATATCAACAGGAATGTTACCCCATCAAACAAAGGGCTTACGGAAATCCAGCAGCAACCCGCTTGGGAGTTGAAGCTTTCTCACTGGATGATCTGCCCATGGCTAAACTTTTGGCTCCACTTTCCTACTGCAGGCACTTGTATATCTTGGGATAAACAATAGCAACATCTGTTGGAAATGATTCACCATCTAGCTGCTCTCAAGGACATGATGGTTTTACTTAAGGATTGTTTTGCTGTTTTTCCTCATTTTCACAGAGTTAAGGGGACCAGCCTGTCCCAGATAAGGAGTCTTGGAGGGCACTTTGAGACAAACATGTTTGTGTCTGACATGATGGGGAGGGCAGATATGCTTCCACAGTCAGATTCTCAGTGGAGTTCAACAGCATATGACATAATTTACAGATACAGTGTTCATTATATCATTGATACAATAATGTTAGTTGTACATACGGTTCATAAGTATGTCATTGCACTCATGGAATAATCTTTTACATTTAAAGATTATACTCTGATAATGGCAAATTTTCTTCTAAAGCATGGTGTTTGTAGCATCCCATGCCATTTTAATTTAATTAATAATATTAAATATACTATGCTAAAATTTTATTCTTAATTTTCTTTTCTTTCTGTAAAGCTTTAGGCAAGTCTTGTTTGGACAGTGTGCACAATACCTGGATTTGGACTTTCTCTCCATGTGGAAATTGGATGTTTTATTAGGCATGCCTAACTTACTTCCTCAACTGTGATTACTGATGATCATAGTACTTTATGAGAATTTGAAATTTTACTGTGTCTCTAAATCTTATACCTTTCCCCATTTTTGCATCCTATCGTTTGGTAATGATTTCTTAAACTGTCTCTTAAATTGACATTATTTTAGAAAAAGGTATTACTCATATTTTCATTACTTTTGCTTGCTCTCACACTCATAAATTGCACAACTTAACACCTGCATCAGAATTTATAATAAATATTCTTGTCTTCTTTTGTATTTTTTGCTTATTTAATTGCAATTATCCTTAAAGTCAAAGAAAAACATGTTGACTTTATTTATAACTCACATCCATTCAAATCTAACATCACAATCACAAGTTTCTTTGCAAAGCATTAATCTGTATTTCTGCTTTTTTTTGTTATGACTTCATCATAACTTGTTAATAGAGAAGTTGTACCAGAAAGCATTATGAATGGAAATGCCTTTAACATTCCTGAAGATGTCTTTATGTAGCCCTTAGACAGATGCTCATGAGAATTTACTTTGTGATTGGTGTGGGTTTTCTGTCAATAAAGACATTTCCCCTGCTGTCCCTGTCAGTTTTAGGATGTGTGTCCCCTGCTATTTTAACAGTTGTCCTTTGCCCTTATTGTCCTGCTTAACTCTGAAATTCTTTCATTTCCCTGTAAGTCATGGGGATGTTGATTTATGCTTAACTGCCAGTTACTGGTCTTGGCTGGCCTCTCTCTGAAGAAAAATTTTTTTTTTTTTTTTTTCAATTCTGAGACATAGTTGACCATCACCAAATTTTCGGTTTTTGCTTTTCTCCCCTGTATTTCTGCTTTCTTATTTCAAAACACCGACAGATTCACTGTGCTGCTGTTTAGATCCCAGCATTTTGTGTCTGCTTTCCATCTTTTCCCATCTCCTGATGTCCCCTCAGAGCTCATTCCAAACTCCTGATTGTTTTTGCCCAATTTGTTCTTGTGAACTGTTTCAGACTTTCATTTGTGGGATGGCAAGATAGCTAGCTCATGAGGGAAAGGCTTTGCCAACCAAACATGACCTAAACTCTCATGAAGGAAGGAAATCCATTTCCCCCTAAAAAGAGCCATTTGGTTCATTTTCTTTATTTTATCCCTGCAGCTAGTGTGTGTGTGTGTGTGTGTGTGTGTGTGTGTGTGTGTGTGTGCGTGTGCGCGCTCCATAGTTGAAGACTGTTTTCTTATGCACTCTCTTTCCTTTTTCTTCTTTTTGCTTTTGGCAAAGCAATTTACTTGTGATGTATCTTAACTCAGATTCACTAGGAGTAAAGTATCAGTGACAAAAGCTTAAAGGGTAATATGTTCAAAGAAGGACAAACATGTAGCCAAGGTAGATGGAAGGAAAATGATTATGAATTAAGCAAAAGATAGGAGTGAATTGAAGAAGGCATCAGTGATCTGTTGGTGGCTTTGTGGCAGAGGTGGCTAGGCATACATGTCGTCTCAACAAGAATTTTGGAATAATCCATTGATAGAGGCATAAACCCAAAACAGCATCTCTCCTTTCTTCTTCTCTATTTTCCTTGACCCATTAAAGCCTACTCCCTGGGGAGGCTATCCTCTTTGTAGCTGCAAGGGAGTTCAGCTAGTATGAAAGACCCCCATCGCCAGTGTGACTGTTGTATGTCTGTCCTCTGACATACCTATTTTTGTATGTCTGGTATCTGTAGTAAGAACAAGAAATTTTGAATCTGAAAATAGTAGGAATAATCACCAGGAGTGCTTGTCCTGAAAGTGAGACAAACACATGAGGACCAGAAAATAGGGAGGCAAAATTTAGTCTAAAATTTATGTAAACTAGACCATGCCTGGGTGTGTTTATTTTATAGGAGGCCCCTGCATCCTGAATCTGCAAGTTCTCCGCTTTTTCTGCTGTCGCACAAGAGTTCCTATATCAGTTGTTATGTTATTTTTCTAGCACAGAATTACAGTATCATGCTAGAAATTAAAATTCAGTTTCACTACTTAATGCAAAGGTCTGAATTCTTATTTTAATTTTTTTTTTTTAATTCCAGTCCTCTGGTTTATTCCAGAACCAAGAAGGTATGAACATTTGTCCATTACTTTTCTAAACTTTTCTTGAATTGGTTCAGCTTTTGTCCTTTTAGTATTTATGATTGGAGATACATTTATTTCCACTTATTTCCTGGACTCCTTTAGTGGGCATTAAAGACCAGCCACCAGCTGTCAGATCTCAAGTTTGGCGTTCTGCTCATTCTTGTGGCTTTTATATTTCATTCTTCAGAGCTGATCCCCAGAGGTTTGCCTTGTCCCTTTTTGAGGTGAATGATGCATTTAAACATTATTATATTTCATTTGTCATTTCAATGTACCTGTGAAGGGAAGGAAGGTTCACTTTATTTCTAGAAATATCAATCATTGTTTACAAATCCAGGTGGAAATAAGAGGAGAAAAGATGAATGAAACTGAAAAGAACTAATCTAATCCATTGGTTAAGAATGGCTATGGGAACAGGGTGGTGGTGTGTGTTCTGATCATAGATGAAATAACGCCAAGGGCTAAGCAGCAAGGTACAGTTCAGAATGTGAAATGGCCTCTTAAGAACTAAGTCTTTTAAGAGCTGAGTGCTTGACTCAGTGGTAAGGTATTTGCCCAGCATTTTCAAGTCCTTCGTTCCATTCTCCATACTCAGCAACAAAACAAATAATAATGAAGAAGTTGGTTTCTGTCCAAACAGTAATGAGATGGCAATATGTAGTTTTGGGAAGGGGAGTAAGGAATTTTTATTTTTGTTTCTGAAATAGAATCCTACTTCATTTCAGTTAAAGTTTCTAGATTTGAGGAATTCAGGAAACCGGTCAGCAGACCACTAAATAGTTGGTAAATGACCAAGCAGAAAATAATCATCCACTTTTCATGAAATGAAAGAAAACAGCAGAAATATTAATCCATCTATTTGGCCATGCTAATTTCTAGCCAATGCTACTATGCCTCAGTGTCTATTCATATATTTTACTGTGGTTATCACAGTTCTAAAAGATCTTACGATTCCACACTATTTCCCCAAGTCCATCTTCCTTCTTGTAATTCAGTTTCATATGTTGGGACAGACACATGTGGGTCGGTCTTCTGTGGACTTGGAACCTATTTTGAATCTTTTTCCAGGACTCTGCTGTTTATGTATGGGATATACACTTCTCATGGGACTTTGCAATGAAATCCTGGGATTGTTCAGCTCCAGCATGGGTTCAGCTTGTGGCCTTTTAAAATCCTCTAGGAGGCATCCTGTTCCATAACTCTTCTGACATCCATCAGTTGTAGCAGACTCTATTGGTTATTTATATTGACAGGGTTCTGTTAATTTTGGAAGCACACAGTGCCCTTTACTATATGAAAGGAATCAAATACTTTGTCAAGGGAACCTGACCAGACCCTGAGGTCAGACAATGGAGATAATTAGCCCAAGACAGATAAATTAGCCTTAATTATGTGAATGTTTCAGCATCCCTGGCCAATTATTCTTATCCCATTGTTTCTGCTTATAGCTTTGGGGGCTTATATTTATTATATTAATCTATTACCCCTTTGAAAATGGCAGATTGTGTTTTTAAATCTTCCCTTAAAACAATAAGTCTTATTTCTTGCCTTCATAAAATAAAGTTGCATCTTCTTTGGTCATTTGTTTTTATATAATTTTAATTTTGTGACAAATAAACCAAAAAATTATTTATTTTTCCTTATATTAATACAACTTCAAAATACTTGGTCCCCCCCAAATTGAGTTATAAAAATGTTTAGTGCACAGTTGTATATGATGACTGAATTATAGTGGGCAGCAGCAGGAAGGGGGGCTTGAATGACATCAGTAAGCTGTCTCATTACACATGTTATCACTTGTCATGATAATGTTCAAGAGTTCAAGAAAGATGTGAATAGAGATTGTGAAACAGTCTCCAGGTGAAGTTTTACCTTCAAAGATATGCTTTGACATAATTTTTCATAAACTTGAAATCACTGTTAATGAAAAATATATTCCATTCTTCTATATGAAAAAAATGATTGATTTTGATTTGTGATTTGTGATTAAAAGTATCCTCTCTTTATAAATACAGGTGTGATAAAAAATAGACACTCAAGCTATAGTAGCGAATTATAATCTTCACAATCTTGTACCTTAATAATTCAATATAAATTATTGAATTTATAATATGTGTTATGAATAACTAAAAATGCATTGTTCTAATTTGCTAAATCTGTATATTACTTTTTATTTTAGAAAATAAAGACACCTAGAGATATATCCTTATATCTCTATATCTTTCATAATATAATTATATTTCAGTTAAAATAGAAATAATAAGTATTATCCCGGCACTTGGGAGGCGGAAGCAGGTAAATCTCTGTGGGTTTGATGCCAGCATGGTCTGCAGAGGGAGTTCCAGGAGAGCCAGGGCTATTACACAGAGAAACGCTGGCTTGAAAAACAAAAACAAACAAACAAAAAATTATAGTAAGTGTTTACTTTAGAAACTCTCTATTCATCAATGCATCCAATTCTGCTGCTACTCAGTGCTAAGATGGTGTTAGGCTTCCCTACTATTATTTTTATATTTAACATAATTAATATTTATTTTTAACAATACTTCACTTTTATACACTTTTAGAAGATTAACTTCAAAATGATGTTTTTATTTCCCACTGAGATTTTGATTGAGAAAGTATTTAATTTAAAAGTAATTTGGAAAAATAATACATTCACACACTTCATTCTTCCCTTTGCATGACCTGGTATATATATTTCCATTGTCTTCAAATTGCTTTTGAGGTTACGTGTAAGAGGACTAATTTCACTTTTAATAACTACTGTAAGCATGTCCTTTATAGATTAAAAGTAGACCCTAGCTCATTACTTTTAGCAATGTTTCTTTCTCAATTCAAGTATCCACCCATGCACTTCTCAGATATTTTTGGGTAAGTCTGTTGTTTGTATTGCCACCTAGACACATAACTGTACTCTTTTATCATCTTGCTTTCTTTGAAGACAAATAAAATGGAAATTATAGCATAAAATAGTTTTGTGTCAGTTAACACACATTTTAGAACTAGCTTACTTTTATTCAGTTGTTTATTTAGGCAATGATTGATGTATTTTAGTGCCCCCTTTTTCCCCTAGAGATAGAGACACACTCTGCAGTTCAACCTGGACTGAAACTCACTTTGTAGTCCATGTTTTCCTCAAACTCATGACAGTCCTTGTGACTCTACCTCCTACCTGTCAGAATTAGGGAAGTAGGCTACCACATGTGGCTTAAAGTTGCTGGTATTAAAAAATAATGTTGATCCAGTTCCATGGGGGCTCCTCAACTATTGGTTCACAGTTCATGTGTTTCCAGTAGTTTGGCTATTTGTCCCTGTGCTTTTTCCAATGATGGTCTCAATATCTCTTGCTCACATAATCTCTCCCCTCTCTCTTGCCAGTTGGACTCCTGGGGTTTAGCCATGAATCTCTGCATCTGCTTCCATCAGTCACTGGATGAGAGTTCTATCATGAGCCCCCATAGAACTGGACCAGGCCCTCTGGATAAGTGAGACAGTTGATTAGCTCAAACTATTTAGGAGGCTCCCAGGCAATGGTACCAGGACCTGTCCTTAGTGCATGAGCTGGCTTTTTGGAACCTAGGGACTATGCTGAGACATTTTTCTTAGCCTTGGTGTAGGGAGGAGGGGACTGGACCTGCCTCAACTGAATCTACCAGGTTGAGCTGAATCCCCAGGGGAGACCTTGTCTTGGAGGAGGTGGGAATTGGGAGTGGATTGGGGGGGGGACAAGCTAGGGGGTGGGAGGAGGGAGGACAGGGGAATCTATGGTTGAGATGTAAAATTAAATTAATTATAAAATAAAAAAATATAAAAAAATGTTGAAAAGAAGTGATAGAAAGCAAACTTATTTTATTCTACCTTTCCATATATTTCCAATTAAGTAATAATTGAAAATTATAAAATGATATATCTGAAAACATTTCTAGTATTTTCTGTAGATATGTTACAGAAATTTTCTGCTACTTATAGTACTATTTTTTTGAATTAATAGGTCTTCATTAATTAACCAAAAATTAGATTTGATAGGTTTCACAGATAATGTTTACCTCTGCACATTTATCTAGAAAATCCATATGGATGGATGGATAGATAGATAGATAGATAGATAGATAGATAGATACACATGTTCATATGGATATATTCTTATTTTAAGTCTGAACCACTTTAAGGTAATTCCATTGGTTACAATGTACAATTCTTTTAACATATTCCTAGATTTGGCTTTTTTATTCATTAAAATACTTCATACTAACACTATTCACAAATTTCAATTCACATAAAATCAAACAGAAGGATATATATTAGCTAAGAAAACAAGAAATCCAAACTGGGCATACTAAGAATTAAGTGCATTAAATGCTGAGGGATAGGATTAGGAACCCAGTTCATCTTTACCATCCTGAAAGCAGCCCTCAAGGTGGCTTTTGGAGAATATTTTTAATAGCTGAGTTCAAATTCTTTTTTATAAATAATCTGGAATTTACCTAAAGGTTATGTATGGTATATAGTATTTCAAATAATATACACTTATGAGTAACATTTAGAAGCATACATGTGGGCTAGTGTTTTCTAAACTGCATAATTTTCCTTTAGGTTAGGCTCAAAGAAGTTGCAGAAGATAAGAGACAGGAACAATTTAAAGCTTTGCTCTAGCATCAGTCTCAGACCCCACGGTGGAGATGTCCATCCCCCTGTCTCATTGATCATTCTCCCCCTACAATCACCACTAGTGACTGACGTCACCACATACAGAAAGAAACTATGGTCGTAAGATATGTATATGATAAATATATAATTTTCTCCAGTATGACATCAAGCTTAATGCATGCTTGACTTATCTGATAGTTAATACATTAATTAATTCAGGCATGTCACTTATTTTTATTATTTAGAGATAAATCTTTTTTTTTTTTTTTTTTTTTTTTTTTTGTGACCAGGAAGCCCTGAACTAATTTTTGGAAGAGAGGTGAAGGGAGACAAAGAATGGTAGGGATGGCTGAGAATGACTAAGAGGAAACATAAGTTTTATTTCTAGGTCTAATGTTTCTTTCATAGTATTTGACAAGTGGGAAGGATTTGATATATACTGAAATTAGTTTTGGCTACATGAATTATGTTTTGTGGTCCATAACACCTTGTTAAGATTGAACCACATCATTTTTAATCAAAGCTTTTTATATTCATTCTGATTATGCCCAACAAGGCCATTTTAAAATCCAAGGTAAGTAAATTTTTGCCACAACTTTAATATTTACTCTTCACTACTCAATTCTTTCTTTTTCTTATCTATAAAATAGATCTGTAAGAAGAATACGCTCCTTGAAATTCCACATTAGGCCAGACAATGAGGAATCTGCTGAGACCCATCTGCAAATGAGCGCTTGTGTTGGTGCTAGAAGGAGAGAATGTATGAGATGTCCTTAAAATGATTTGGAGTCAGACTACAGTTGTAGAAATTAGATTTTTCTTTCTCCAAATATATTCCCCATGTCGGCCATCCTATTAGAACTTTAGTGTTCAAAGGTTGATGACGCATTGTCTCTATTTTTATGTTCAGTAGTATTGCATGCTTTACTTTAATCACTAAGTACATGCCATCCTCCTGATTACTGAAATCCTGCTTTTAAGATTTAGGGAAATGATCACTCCCTTACTAAAGGAAAGGCTTGCCTTTACCAGGTATTAGCAATTGTGTTTATTATCTTGCAGCTGAGAACCTATGACTTCCAATATAACCTGGTTTAGGAGAAGTCAGCAGTATGAACAGAACCAAAGGGATAGAAAGAAATTACATCCTTGATGACATCATTAAGCCACTGAATCAAGAGCCCATGGCATCTGCATTCTGCTATTCTGCTAAACTTCCTGTTACGGGACCTATGGACTTTTATAAACAACATTTGAGCTGGAGTTTCTCTTAGTTACAGTTGCAAACATCCTGTCTAATAACAACAGTTACTAGCTAAACAACACCATTCTGGTAATTATTCCAGGATTTTATCTGGAAGCCTTTATTTAACCCACTCTAGATTTATATTTTCTGCAGTACATTGATATTTTGGGTATGAAGAAAAATTTTGGTTTTCTTCTCAAACATGTTTGGTTCTGCTTTAGTAACAGAATGCTTTTGCACATTGGCTGTCAGTTTCCTGTCCTCTTTTTGTCCTCTGCTAATGTATTATAGTTTGTAAGTAAAACAATGTAAATATTTATTTGAGAAGACAGAACAGCCTTTTATATTTTAATGTAATTTGATACAATAGTCATGCTTAAAAGTGGAAATTCCTCAATTTTATACAATTTATTGACAATTTTAAAAAATTTGTTGCAAAGTTTTATTTTAATGTTTGTGGAACTGATTGCCGTTTTGGATTCACAAAGTCTGATGATTTAAGAAGATATGTTTATGTTCTTAATTTCTACGAGCACCACATGATAATTACTGAGTATCTTAGGGTTTCTATTGATGTGACAAAACGCTATGACCAAAAGCAACTTGGAAAATAAAGGATTTACTTCACTTAAACTGCAGATAATGGCCCATCACTGAGGGAAGTCAGAACAGGAAGGCAAGCAGGAAATGATCCTGGAGGCAGGAGCTGATACAAAGTCCATGGAGGAGTAGTGCTTACAGGCTTGCTCCCCATGACTTGCTCAGCCTTCATTTCTTACAGCACATGGGACCACTAGCCCAGGGGTGGCTCTGCCTACAGTGGTTGGGTCCTCCCACACCAATCAGCAATCAAGAAAATTCCCTATAGACTTCCTAAAGGCCAATCCTACACAAACATTTTATCCATTAGGATTGCTTTTTCCAAGATGACCCTACCTTTTGTCAAACTGACATGAAAACTAGCCAGCACCGTGAGCTAAAATTTTACAGAACTCTCAATATTCTCAACTTAATTTTACTTAAGAATATTAAATGGTGAACCATGACAAAAAGTCAACTTAATAAGTCACCAATAGGTTGTCACAAAGTGTATTGTACTTTCCCTTTTTTGAAATAAAATTCAAAATTACAAAATACACCAGTCTGAAAAGATTATGCAACAGATCACCATTGCAAGAGCCAAATGAAATTTGCAAATGCATAAAAACAAATGTTACTCTGTTTTTCATAATCTTGTATTTCTAGCCAAGTGTCCACCTTGCCACTAATTTGACAGCAATTTATTCATTCACGAAGGCAAATGGGCCAGAGAAAAGGCAGGGCTGTATTAAATTAGAACGTTGTTTAGACAGAATGTACTTAGTAAGGTTACCTAATAGTCAAATTGGATTTTAGCTGAATAATCTCAAGTCATAATTTCTGCTTGGGGGACATAAACAGTAAAGAGATTGTTTTCATACACTTGAAGGTCAACTACAAGGAAAATGAAAGATGTTCATCACACACTTATGTGACAATCATACTTTCTGTATTTCTCATGATAATACAGTGAACAGTAAAAGTTGAGCCTTTTAACTGGGGGTAGGGATAGACTAATTAGAACTAAATGGTATATTAAAAAAACAAACACTTTTTGTGAGTGTTCAACATTTTCACAAAGTATTTTATTTTTATTTTTTAAGATATGCAGATGGCCACTTGTTTCAAGTATGCAAGTCATGGTCATTCCTTATTTTTTCACATTTATTGTTGTGAGTAGAGCATAGTGACTACTAAGCATTTTGTATACTTGGATATGTCTATGCACAAAAATATATTATTTGTATATTTTGACCCATATCTTTTCTGCTTATATCTACTATGGGTGCTATTCACAATGCAATATTTTGCCCTGGAATTTTTTGTATTTATAATTTGATGATAAAGAAAGCAAAGGACTCAGTAACATGGCCACAGCCAAGCTATCCACACATGTTTTGGCATAGATTTAAAGAGTTTGGCAATATGTTTAAATACTAAGTGTTACATACAACCCAGTTTTAGTCTGTTTCCAAAAGTACATAATTTTATATATAAAAGAAACATTTAGATTGAGTTTATTGGATTCTAAAATAATTTACATACTCCATGATCACTAGGAATGATTTTCTTCCCAGCTAACAATTAATCTCAGGGCATTACTGCTGATCTCGACATTTGCATAACATGTGCGACAGTGTATGTAGCCTGGTTTTTCCTCAAATGTGAGCTCAAATGTGACCCAAGAGTTGAATTTAAATTAGTGGGATTCATGGTTTTGTTTTAGTGCCTGACAATGATTTGGTTTAAATAGTCTTTAAGGAAGGAGCTGATGCTTCTTCAGATATAATCCAAATGTTTTGACCTTGCTATCATTGCAAAAGCCTACAAAATGCAAGGAGAATTTAGTCCTCAATTTTCTGATTCATTTACTCATCAAACTATCTTATTAGAGCCACTACATATTCAGGAAAATTCTTCACAAATTATTTCCAGCATATTTTAGAGTCCCGAGGAGCTGACACTTGCTAACCCAACCTGAATCCCTGTCGAGTCTTCTCAATGAAATACAGAACTCATGCTGTGTGTATGTTACAACAATTAATGAAGAATTGAGCCTGGAAATCCTTCCCCAAGTATTTATTGCAAAGCAACTAAGCTAATTTTATTTCAGCTATTTTCTCTTTATATTTAACCACTTACACATTTAAAGCAACAATATTAATTCTCTTGTCATTCTTGGGATCCTGTCTAACATTTATTTGAATTTTATGACTAAAAATAATGCTATCTTTAATTTTCAATATACTCTGAATTTCTTAATATTCTTTTTTATTGGTCAAATTACCTATTTTCTTTATAAAGCAGTATAGCTCTAATCTTTGTTTTTTTTTTTTTTTAAATTTTGGCTCCTATTTAAACATATAAATGAACATGATAGTTTGGTTAAAAAAAATCCAAAATCATTACTCTCTACACAAAGGAATCTGAATTAAGTTATGCCGGGGGGAAATAAAGGTCAATTGACAACATGTTCAATCCAAATTGAAAATTGTATAATGAAAATAAATGAAAGAAAATAAAAAACATATCCTGGGTCATTGGACTAAAATGACCTGGAAGGGGTATGGGGTATATATAAAGAATATGCCTGTGGAGAATCAAAACCATAATTTTATGAACTGGAAATCTATATGTATTTTATGTAAATTTGTTTTAGAGAAGATGAGAAAAGGAATGGGATGAGGCAACTACAATTTACCAGGGCATTATGGGGGAGTTAGGTGATAGATTTCCCCAAATTGATTGCAAACAGATCCTATACACTATGGCTGGTAGTAAATAATAACGATAGAAAATGGATTCCTCAAACAGTTTTTAAGAAGAAAGATTGTGAAATGTAGAGAAAGACAGCTATTGAGATGCTTTGGGTGATTGTTGGGGGGTAGTATTGTTTTGAATCATGTGCCACAAGCATGCTTCAAGGGCTGTAATATGATGGATTTCCACAGAGATCCCAGTATGAGATTCATTTCTCAGTGAGACAATGAGTTCTGTTTCTGTGCTATATGCACACTTCTCTTTTCTACCGTTGCCCCATTGAATCGACACCAAGATACATAAGACATATCTGTATCCTAAGTGTAAAATTTGATGAGTTTGACAAATGTATACTTCTGATTAACAAGCACCCTCATCCAAAACTATATTCTTACCATTCTTTAATGCTCTTTCCTTCTCACTTGCCATCACTTCTTTTCATTGTTTTCCTTACCAAATCTAATATTCTAATTTGTACATTTCTGCAAGTTCGTTGCCATTTTCTGAACTGCATCTAAGCTGAACTGTGTCATATATTGTGTCTTTTTTTTTGTCATCATGGAGTTACTGGATTCATTCATGTACATCAGTGGCTCATGCGTTTTATTACTGCATAGTGTCCCTAAATTTGACTATAGAGATTAGATTATGCACTCTCCTCTTATCAACATGTCTTTGTGCATCTTTCCTGAGAAGAAAACCAAATGTCTGTAGCATATTAATGTTCTCAAAGACTGCCATGCATACTTGCCTACAACTGGTAGCATCACATTTTATTTAATCAGTATCTTCCAAATTCTCATTAGAAGAATTTCTGTTGTACTTACTTGGACTTTATGGAAAGTACCTGCCCATCTCCAGTTCACAAGTCAAATTTAAGCACAGAGCTGTTCTTGTGTATGTGAATACACAGCTGAAGGAGCTGTCTCACAAATCGCAGAGTTCTATCATCTGATAGCATGTTTTTCCATTTCATGGTTCAATTTATTTGCAGAAGCAGTTATTTTAGTTACAATTGTAATTAAATAATATTTTTGGAAATGGAAAAAAAACCTGTATTTACCATTAACAAATATATTTTAAATCAGTGTTAATATTTCTGTTTTCATTTGGGATATACAAATGTCTACCTTGACAGACATGCATTTAAATCAAAACTAAATACTCACCCTCTCTTAATGACCCATCTTTTCACAGCTAAGATCCTTGAAATAATTCATCATGTCTGGCCTTCATTTCTTTTCTGCAAATTCGGATGAGAAATGTGGATGCATGCCTCTCACTTCTTCCCTGCCCAAGATAGGTTCAAGTAAAATGCCATCAGTGACCAACTGCCAAATTCTATCAGTTGTCCTTTCAAACATCCCCTGTCAATGTGCCTTCCTTACATTTGACACTGCTGTTTTTATTATTTCTTTCTCCTTAAAAGATATCTTCTTTGGCTTTTGTGAAATCACTAACAGGATATCAGAATACACCATTTCATGGAATGATCTCAAGATGTGTTTGTCCATAATATGAACTCAGACAGTGACTGTAGAAAGTTATTAATTATTTTTCATATTGTATTAGCTCATAGTTTTCATATATAATCTGACATATTTACAAATGTAAGCATATAATAAAATTCATGCATGATAATGCACAAGAGGTAATTTTATAATTTCAAGATGCTTTATGTTGTTTTGCTCCTAAGCAAATAATCTCCATAAACCAATAGCGTCTCAATTATATACAACATAATTATGTCCTACATATTCTACTTAAGAATCAGATTTTGGGAATGATGTTTTGCTTAGCTTATGTTTTAAATTAAATTTTTTTTGAAAGATTACCAATTCTTATGTTTGGAGAAGCAATTGTCAACACTTTGTACTTAACCCTTGATTATTTGGAAGGTTTTGATTTTTCGAAAAATATACAACCTTATTCCAACTGCAACTTCACGCAGGGCTTCATTTTTTCGATGTTATTTCATTAGTAGAAGGTTTGCATTGCCACTCTAATGAATCCAATTGTTTTGGTGATTTACCTGTTCCAAACTCAGTGTGGTTTGGTTTTGGTTTCCTTCCTATTCTGTTTACATCCCTCAACTAATTAAATTTGTATTAGAAAATACTATCAACTCTACATCTTATTCTTCTAACTCTTCAGATTTATTTATTTTATTGTTTTGCTTACATGTACTATGTTCATGTCTGGGGGCCCATGGAGGCTAGAAGAGGGAGTTGGATCTCCTGAATCTAGAGTTATTGATGGTTGTAGGTACTAGGAATCAAGTACAGGTCATCTGTATGAGCAACAAATGTTACTGATTACACAGCCATCTCTCCAGCACAAATCCATATTTGCTATATAAGCAGAGAAAGTTGGCCCATGAATGCTGGTGTATGTGACCAACCTCCAGGAGGATCTTGAGTAAGATGTGGAAAAACAGCCTTGTGTATTAGCTGGTAGTTCTTTAATCAAAACAAGAAGTAGTGAGTTACATCTCTTCCTCCTGATTTCTAGCATGTAAAACCTAAAAATAATAAATAAATAAATAAATAAATAAATAAATAAATAAATAAACCGCTACCAACAACAACAACAACAAAAAAAAACCCCTAAATTTCTAGTTATGTAAAACCTGAAATTCCAGCTTCAAAAAAACCCTTTTTTTTTTTTTCTTCGTTGGAGCCCCAGCACAATAGTAAAGGACACAAAGGAGTTTAAGGCTGAGTGAGAACAGCCCAATAACCATAGCATAGATAAGGGCAATACCAATCTTGCACCTGCTAGTGAATGCATTATGCTGCAAGTTGTAGCTAGCATTTTTGTAGCTGGAATTTTCCTGATCTTGCCTGGTCCAGGGTCAGGACAAATCTCTCTCACCCTCCAGTCCCGCAGCCGCTCAGACCCAACTGAGTAAACACACAGAGACTTATATTGCTTACAAATTATATGGCTGTGGTAGGCTTCTTGTTAGCTCTTCTTATATCTTAAATTAACTCATTTCTATTAGTCTATAACTTGCCACTTGGCTCGTGGCTTACTGGTACCTTACCTCTTGCTTGTCATGGTGGTGGCTGGCAGGGTCTCTCTGACTCAGCCTTCCACTTCCCAGAATTCTCTTCTCTGCTTTCCCACCTATACTTCCTGCCTGGCTACTGGCCAATCAGCATTTTATTTATACAGAGCAATATGCACAGCAGCAAGTAGTAACATTTAATTATGTCTAATAAATCCAAAAATAATGAGAAAACCACACCTACATGTGAATTACCACTAGCCTTATCTTAGACC